>NC_081447.1:12872174-12872375 GCF_007210705.1 Tigriopus californicus
AGCGTTTAGGGGATGTTTTCTGTCATTTTGGCAAAATGAAAATTTTGCAAGCAAGTGAAAATCGATTTATTTTTAATATCTGCGATATTGAAAATTGGCCTTTTGGAGCTTACAACCACGCATGGAATAGGTTAGGGAAATTCAAATACATTTCAGACATAATCCACAAAACTTCAAAAGGCCTTTAACCACAATGAAGGT
>NC_081447.1:12872411-12889123 GCF_007210705.1 Tigriopus californicus
CATAATCCACAAAACTTCAAAAGGCCTTTAACCACAATGAAGGTGTAAATGCCAATCTTGAAATTGTGTCGTTCATTTCAATCTGTGATAATTAGCGAGTTTTGAACCTCACCTAACTGTCCTATGTTTGGCATTGAACATCATTGCATTCGATTTTGAAACTTTTGTAGAGTCCACCCTTCATCTGGTGCTTCGTCTTCGCGGTGGTGTGATTGAGCCTTCTCTCCGGATTCTGGCCCAAAAGTACAACGCCGACAAGATGATTTGCCGCAAGTGCTACGCTCGTCTCCATCCCAGAGCCAACAATTGCCGCAAGAAGTCCTGCGGACACACCTCCAACATCCGACCCAAGAAGAAGCTGAAGTAAACGGAAATCTGGGTCTTGGCTTGGGGTGTATGTGCCGCTTAAGACTATCCTTAATGTAAGCCTGGTCAGGCTTCGGAGCTGAAATACATCTGGAAAGGCTCAAAAAAATGTGTTAACTGACCTGACTTTATTTTTTCGCGAGGGGGTTTGGATTAATTGACACTTATTTCATTCGACATCATAGATCAAATCCAAAGTGTAATGGGAGACAGGTTCGTATCTAGTCTGACGTAAAGACTATACGGTACCCCAGTTGCAATCGAGAACGTCGTCCGATCTCTTAAACGCACCTTATCGACTAGGTGCATCTGACACATCACTTTTTGTGATAACAAAAACAAAGTTGGACAGAATGGGGTCAAGAATGTAAAATGTTAGGCTTGTCTCATCTACGCTTGATTACTCGTGCCTGGACGAATTCTCCAGAGTGCTGGGACGAGTCCGGCAAAAGACCCTTGATTTTCTGACTTGTTGCCGGACTCGAGTCTTTTATTGGACTCCAGTCAAACAAAAGACTATCTTATTTTTATAAATCCAAAAAAGGCTTATGAAATTGTCATTCAAGGGCTCCTTCCTTACATCGTCAATTCATCATGAGTAAAAGCCCATTTTCTGGCGAAATGAAAAAAACCGAATGTTTTTTTTTTTATATATGTATTTATTGCGAGAAGCATGTCTCATTGGATATATATATATAAGTGGTACATGAATGTCAATTCAAATGTGTTCTTTTTTTGTGTTTTTTAATATAACCGCTCGAGCCCGGTCAATTTCCGCGAAATCGAGTAAAAGACTCGAGTGCATTCCGACTCGCTCCAGCATTAGTTCTCCGCTGGTTTCTCCCCCCCCAAAAAGAAAAAAAAATCATGCGAGGTTCTTGTATTCAAAAATAAAACTGTCGTGCATTTTTCATCCCGACCTTTCAGGGAGCTCGTGAGCCTTTCTTTTTCCAGCTAAATTATCCAAATCTGCCCTGGTTTTTTTTTTGGATCTAAAAATTCTTGCCCCATTTCCTAGATTAACGAAGACAACTCACGTGTATTTTATCTATGAACGTGGAATGAATGCATATTCAGAACCATCTGTGTATAAGTATTCATCAGTCATTTTGAGATATCAAATCCGCCACCTTTTGTTATTGTTTACCTTTTTCCCTGCCTACTTGAAGACTTCAAAATTGGAATTGTACCAAAACCCTTTACTAATAATAAAGGGCAATAATAAAGATATACTCTTCAAGCAAAGCCACACTTCATCGCAAGACATGGATTCAAATTGTATTAAATCAGAATTTAGAGGGTATGAGATTTTTCTAGACGAAAATAATGATGTGGTTCATATGACTGCCCGTCCAAGCCATGACTCATCTGCATTGCCCGCATTGCCCGTGCCGGCCGTATCTACCGTCTCTAGCCGATTGAACCCTAAGAGCGACTCAGACCCGGACACCCCCCACCGACTTCATTTTATCAAATTCGTTAAACGACAAGGACGAACGCTCAAGTTGTGGGAATGTGGGCTTTGCGGCCAAGATTTTCGCCATCAATCCTATCTTATACGACATCTTCCCATTCATACAGGTACATATATCTATTTAGACTCTAATTTAGACCAAGTAGATCTACATTCACTCTAACCAGTGGACTTTTCAGCCTTTTTTGGGAAACCCTTGGGTTTCAGCTACGAACTGACTCATTGTAACACCGTAACACTGTTTGGCACATTTCGTATGGTACGATTTCATAAAAAAATCAGTGAGAGTTCAGTACTTGATGGCTTGAATTGTCATTTTTGGCATAACTTTTAATAGAGCCAATCGCTAATAGATCAAACTCCAAATCTCTTATTTGTCATCTTCTTCCGTTAAGACGTTCTTGATTATTGTGTCGCAACTTAATCAAACATGAACCGAGTACGCTCGTATGTTGGCCAGCCTTAAAGATCGGGTCTCTAGCTTTTTAACCGCCATAACAGCCTCCAAGAACATGCTCTATGTCTAAATCTGTCTTTTTAGGAGAGAAGCGGTTCTCGTGTCCGATGTGTGAGAAATCGTTTAGTCATTCTTCATCTTGGATTCAACACAAGGCCACCCATTCCGACCATCGTCCTTATGCTTGCGACGTTTGCCTCAAAACCTTTGCCCGAGCCTCGACTTTGGTCGCTCATCAAAAGACTCACATCTCCGACAAGGAGTTCAAATGTGATCAATGTGACATGAGTTTCCACCAGAAAATCAACCTTCAGCATCATCTATACGCACATTCCGGCGAAAAACCGTATCATTGTGAGGATTGTGAAAAATCTTTCACCCAACTCTCGAATCTGAAATCCCATCAACGAAGCCATCACGCCATTTCAAAAGTGAAGAACGCGACTCGAATCTGAATATCTCTGAATATCCTCTGAAAGTCTTGACAAAAATCAGGTTACACATTAGCAGAAGAACTGCGGGTTCTCCAATTTCTTGGCCATGTCCTTGAGATCTCGGATTTGATCGTTGATGACTTTCAGCCATTCGTCACGTTGTTCCTCGGATTCGCATTGGACCACAATCGCGGAATCCTCTCTCCGGGAGGCAGTGGTGGATCGCTCCAAAAGCTCCAATCCCTTTTCCAGCTCAAAGCCAAAGTTCGAATCGCTCTTATTGAACTCGCGGACAATAACATTGTTCATCTGATATCCAAAGAAGAAACATAACAATATACAGTTAACACTCACTAGGTTTTGAGTGATTGAGTGTACCTTAAAATTGGCCACAAAGTCGAAGCTTTGGGGGGAAGACGGGTCGTTGACTGAGTGGGGGTTCTCGCAAATGATGATGGTCTCTTGGAATATGAAGAACTGGCAATGCTTGATTTTGGGGCGCTTGAGATTTCCTTTCCGTTTGAAGCAGTCTATTGTCCCGCGTTTCAAAAGCAAGCCTTGAGCCGTCACATCACCCTGATTGGTTTGATGGAATTACATTCAGCACCTGGTCGGCACTCAGACGACAAAACGACTTTGTAAATGTTTAAGATAATTGTACCTCAAAGCCACGGATTCTGCCAGCAAGCATCATGTTGTTGGTGTATTTGGCGATTTCTTGCGCAACATCAAAGGCCGTCTGAATTTTTTGAATCAGCTCCTCTTCAACCTCGGCTTTTTTGTAGTTCTTGAGCACCTCGGATAACAAAAGCTGATATCGAGTGACTCTTTGAATCGGAGTCATCATTTGCGTGCTCAAAGCTTGTTGGAATCCTTCTTTTAATCTCACAACCTGAGGCGTTGGGGTTTATTTTTAGTGGTAGTTCTTAATTCATCGATGAGTGGAAAAGACTTACGGCAAAGTATTTGTCGTTGTGTTGCGTGATGATATACTCAGACTTCGGTTTGTTCAGACAATATCTTCCATATTTCATTTTCATGATATCGCGTTTACTTTCAAACAAGTAGGCAAGTCGACCTGGATCATCCACGCATTTTTCAATTTCAGGCAAGATGCTTCTGAAACATTGATTCAAAATAGGTTGAGAGAAATATTTTCGAGAATTTCCGACAAATTCTTTGAACGGATGTGACATACAGTAAAAAAGCTATCTTGGGTGGGAAGTGATTTGCTAGAGCTCAATAGATTCAAGAACCAAATGAAAGTGCCAAGCAATACAATGAAACATGTCAGTATTTTAAGAACATTTTAAATTGATTTGATTAAAACTTGGTCTTAACATTCGCGATTTCGCGATGGCTAAATGAGTATACGAACTCTGTTTCAAAAAACAGCTTATTGGTACATTTGTGATATTGGCTTGATATTCAAAGTATTTGGAAAATCATACCTGACGTGAAAGTCGTAAATATCTCGGATATTTCCAAAAATAATGCGGTTTTTGCCTCCCATGAGATCTGTCGGTATCTTGATGCGACCCTCGGGATTAGTTTTAGTCTCTTCCATATATTTATAGTAACCTTCGACGATTTCGTTTAGGTTCTTCTCCACATAAGTTCTTTCCGTGGTCAACAATTCTTTGAGTTTATGTTGAGCAGTGAAGAGTGACTTGGCGGCCATATCCTCGGCGGGTATCGTCTGATCGGTCTCATAAGTGGCACTATTCCGAGCACTTCCAGAAGACGAAACGGTTTCACTGAATCTTCAAAACCGAGAATGCTAATTAATAGGCTTGATTGACAATTGAAATCGTCTCACCGGTAACCCTGACCCAGGGACTCTTAATAGAGGGAACGACACGGCTTTCCTTGGCCCGCCAAGTTAGGCCATTGTGTTGAATTAAGACAGAAGCTCTAGTATCAAAGAAACTAGATTGCCCATGCTACATAGTACATTAAGTGTAACATTTTTCCTAAGAAATGATCTCTTTGATAAACATCTCGGTTCATATTCCAAATATTTCTACGTTTATTTTAAAAATTAGTAGAAAAAATGAAATTATCGTGAAAGCTAAATTAATCAAAATCAACTTAAAAGTCTTTGAAATCAGTGAAATAACAGACAAATCTTGCTCAAAAATTCTTCTAGAAAGAAAATCCAAAACCAGAATCAATTTATCAATTCATGAGGAGCTTAAACTCAAAAATAACAAAAGAAATATATGAAATAGGGCAATAAAAGCACATGTACATGTACACAATGTACATATTTGACAAAACAAACATCAGACATTGGAGGAAATTGATGGGCTATCTTTGAGATGAGTTTATGTGTCTACTTGTTAGGAAGTTTACAAAAAAGTCAGGCATTATATGAGGTGCACAAACTACAAAAAATAATTGAAACTTAGTCAAGATGTGCCTGAAACATTTTTCTTCAAACAATATCATTATCAAAACATTATTTATAGATTATGTTTTGAGCAAATTCTTGCTTTATCAAGACCACTTGATTGGTATTTTTCAGTAATTGTACAACAAGACATGTCGGAACTCATTTTAAGTACATTTACACACCTTGTCTGAAGCATAAACCATCCACGGTTACAAAACGGATATTAGTCACATCTTTTGTACAAAAACTTTGACAGTCATGGACATTCTACAATATCAGCACTAACAGCTAAGGCCTAACTTGGCGAGAAAGTTTGGTAATCACAAAAAGGCGGCGTTTCCTTGCTCGAGTGTCCTTGCTCTAACTCACCTCCGGGAGTTATGATACGTTCCGGATATATCCGAATCCTGTCTCATTATAGGGCGTGCTGTAGGGTCAGTCTTGGCGGAATTGGACCTCTCTTCGCGTTCGCATGACTTTGGCCGTCCTTTCTTGGGATTGGTAAGTGTGCCAAAGGATGACAAGCTCTGAAAGAGTGCGACAGTCACAATCAAATGAGTGGTTAGTCACTCACCATCATTAAGTATGACGAATCAAGCCTCACTTCCTTACCAAAGCATCTACAAACGTGGTGAAGTATCGCGAACGGTTGCTCGCTCGCTTCTTCTTGGCCGTGTCACGGCGTGATGCCGAAACCCGTGTGGGAGGCGTGGGGCGTTCTTCGGGAGTCTCATCGTCATCTTTGGGCCAAACCCGTTCTTGGACATCGCTCTCGTGCAATGCTTCATCAACGTCCTTTTGATCGCCGTCAAGATCGCTTTCAGTGATGGTGGGCTCGGAGAGACCGCGCATAATTGATTTCGCTCGCATAGACATTGTTTTCTGCACGATCCGAATGTTTCTTGGTTTCCGAGCACACACACACTCACACAGATACAGAGAGAGAGAGAAAGAGAGAGAGGGTGTATCGATATCAGATTCTGCCAACAAACTTGGGTTTTTGATGTGGGTAGATGAAATCCGATGCTGACATCTTGTTGATTCGACTCGAAATTGCTTTGACACACGGATTTTATGTTAGAAATCGTTTGGTCGAATTGTACTTGCTATTCTTTTGAAGCGAGTAAGTGAGACGGATAGAAATTGCTTATCAAGGTACTATGTCACTTCCGTAGCGTTACTTTTTCTGCAATGCATTGCAGCCAGTACTATATGCATATGGATGGTTCACGTTACAAAGGAATTTTCTTGTCAAACTGATGGCGTATTTTGTACTATTTGACGTTCTTAAGTTAAACACATTGGGCAGGGAGGTAAACGTTTCGTCGCAAAATCACCTAATATACTGTATACTTCACGCTTTTTTTTCTATTTTAACACCGGATCGTGTCAACGTTCGAATTGATAAAATCTCCGGTAAATCAATAATGGCATCAAATAAACAACTGTCATGGAAGGTAGTGAGAAGACGATGACAAGTGGCTTTTTTCAAAATTAGACATGACATCCGCCATTGAAATAGAGGACTGGTTTGCTGTGTTTTTTTTTGACAGGCCTTGATAGTAAGACTTATTAGGGACAATATCGAAATAGGACCACGGAAATCCCCTGGATAGTAAACGCTGTTGTAAGAAATGCCAAACTTTTGTACTTTGTGACATGCAAATCTCTTAAAAATTGTGAAAACATCGTACACGATATGTCGCTTAATCATACTTGCATTGTAAGGTAATGCTGCCACATGAATGTGCTGATATTCATGGCCACCCTCTCTGT
This sequence comes from Tigriopus californicus, assembly GCF_007210705.1. Lineage (NCBI taxonomy): Eukaryota > Metazoa > Arthropoda > Copepoda > Harpacticoida > Harpacticidae > Tigriopus > Tigriopus californicus. The sequence continues at coordinate 12,879,314 of NC_081447.1, forward strand.
CCCGATATGCAAGTATTCACTTTATCGGAAGTATTATTAATGTTTGTTAAATTCACTTCCAACAAATAAGAGACCTGTAACTCAGATGCTTCAATTTCATAAGATTTCTGGATCGAGTGGCTGAGCACAATCATTGTTAATCAAGATTCATGCATCTTTGAAAATTCACGATTCCTTCAATTCCACAACGTATTCCCAGGTTTTCAGATTCCTTAGTGTTGCATTGTCATGTCATGTCATTAACTTATGCATTATGCAGGTTTTGAGGTCGATGTGGGCGCGATTTGCTAAAATCACAGGTGCTAGTTTGAAATGAAAATTTTGCACAGAGTCCGTGAGATGGCCCGTTTGAATTGAAACGGTTTTAATTTGAAATAGAAAATGTTCAATATGTTGGGGATTTCGTTATTATTTCCCACTCATCTCCCAATGGCCAACAACCATCAAAGTGACCCTGCAATCTGTACTACGGAAAGCGGATGAAAAAGCCTCATACTAGATTTTACAATATCACAAATCATGACTACAATAGTGAAATTGAAGGTTTCGAAAAACATGTGCATGTAAAAAGAAGTGAAAGAATATAGATGACATGTGTCTGTTATGGACTTTTCATTGATATTCTCTATCGTTTGATCACACATTATGGACCTTTATTGATGTCTTTGGTCAAAATATGCAAACTTAGTAATCATATTTGTAAGAACAGTAAAATAAGTTTTTGCGGAAGTACATATATTTTTTCAAAACAAAATTCGTGCTTTAAACCTACGTATTTTGCATTGCTCCATTAACAGTTCTAACTAGCAAAAAAGCGAGGTGGTACTATTACAGTTGCCACCGGGACATCTAATGAGTGATGTGGTAATATGGTTGAAATAATTTATCAAATTTGATGATGAGAGTGGATCCTTTGAAACATAAATTGGGAGACTGAATTAGCCTCCACTCCAGGGGTTCAAAATGCCATGAACTGTACTGGATACGCGCATGGAAGCATTGAATGCTACCTTCATACCAACTGTACTTTCCATTCTGAAAAGAGTCCCACAATCCTACTATCTTTCAAAACTCAACAAGCATTCAACCAAGAATGATATCCTCTTTGGAGCCATCTCCAACTGCATGCAAACATTCAAATTTTAGTGCAATATCTTTTGGTGTCTCGAAAATGTGTCATGTGTTTGTTCAACCTTGCACCTGATTGCTTCCTCCGAACCCTCGTCCAACTAGAAAAAAAAGGTTCGCGATACCGTCGCCCTTTAACCCAAATAAAGCCCACTTAGCAATAACTCGTTCAGTCGTTTCAATCCAATTTAACCAAAGGTGTCCTGAATCGAAGCCGTTGTACACCCCGCACCCATTTACACATGTGCACCTATGTATGTACTTTAGAGGCATAGGACAAGGATACGTACCTGTTGAATGTACGAGTACACTCTACGCCAAATTACTCCCACACATTTCTTTCTGTCCGGGCCAGTTTTTGGGGCGAATATTTACTCTCTCGGTGCTTTGAGACTTGGTCGGGTTCAAGTTTTGTACACCTGGCCACTTGAGTTAAGTGAAGTTGCCAGAATTGAAGCAGATCGCTTTGAGACATCTTCTAATTGAGATTTCTCACGTGTTGCTAGTTCATTGTGCCAATCACCCGCAATGAGACGATTTGGTCGACCCATCGGAAATGCCGATTCGTTGGCTTTTATGCACTACCATAATACCAAAGAGCGGAAGGAATTTGAATTGGCAGGTAAGTTCATGTGAAGACTTGGCTTGGTCTATTGTTGAACAGATTCTTTTTTTAGGCCATCCCACCAATTATTTCTACGGCACGAGCCAAGACCAAGGGATTCAAGTGGCCAAGGTCGGGTTCTATTCGGTGGAAAACAGCACCAATCATCGAACGGAGAAATATGAACAGGTCACCATTCATAAGAACCCCGTTTTCCGAAGGAGCAACTCATTCTTCATGGTCGTCGAGGCTGGGAATCGTCCGCTTGACCTGCACAAAGATGACGTACGACTGATCTTTGAATTTGGTAATCCTGGACAACCATAATACAAACCTCGAAAGGGGATCCATCCTAACTCCAAAGTCCTCGTTTAGGATCTTTCGCCAGTGTACCCAAAGGAACGAAAGTGATTGTACCGGTCACGAATAAATCTAGGTTGGATAATTCGCATGACCAATGGGATGTTCTGATTCATCGAGAGGCTGGACCAAGTACGATTTTACACGTTCAAATTGGATCCAATGCCGCCGTGGGCCTCTGGAAATGCAAGATCGAATCCGTGGTCAAAAGCGATCCCTATCAATCCAAAAGCCTTCATATCTGCCAGAGACCGCTTTTCATCATATTCAATCCCTACAGCCCAAGTATGTAATAATGAGTAGAGGGTTTTTAGCTTTCTTTGCCATGTAGGATTTTCTTCAGAAACTAGGAGATATACTTCAAAATCCATTGACTATGCTTTGATCTGAGCCTTCAAGGTTTCGCTAACAGCATATGTATCTGACCGAGAAAATGTAAAAGTTGAAAATCACATTGAATAGTTCAGAAGAGAAGAAGTGTTCTCTTCCGTTTTAAGTCCATATCTAGAAGTCCAGGTTCTGATGCTTCTTTACCATGGTGGCCAATTTGCAAAAGTGAAGCTAAGGAAGAAAAGTGCACTTGATGGTGAGCTGAGTTTGACCATGAACGTGATTTCAGGTGAAAGGATTGCGTTTTTCTACAACCGAGGCCTGCACCAGATGGCTACAATTATGTTTTTCAATTTTTAACTCTGTCACTTCAGTAATATATACGTAGTTTGGCAGAAAGTGAAGTAAGTTAGTGCTTAGCATGGCGAAGCAGGCCTCACCTTAAGATATTGTCAAAATACACCAATGACAAATAGGAGGCCAGAATATAACGAGCCTGATTGATGCCGTGATCTTTTATGGCCTTATTTTGTCAAGAAAGTGATTGCGAAATTCAAAGCCAAGCTTTCATTTGGGTCAAACTGCGAAAACAAAATTGATAACGTTTTCATAAGGTTGAGATCGGACTCTATAACACCAGGATAAACCTACACGATAGCAGCAAATGGTTAGGTGAGCTCTAATCAAAGGCTTCAACAAATTCAAAAAGGAATGGATAAAATTGATCGATCAATTCTAGTTGATGAAAAAATGATAAGTTCGCCAATACTTTAGTGAACAAATGACACTTTAACATTTTAACGCCCACACGAAATTCAATTTAACACATTTAAGTAAGAGATTGATTCAGTCTCAAAATACTCATGCTTCAAATCTGAATCTAATGATAAATAAATAAAATGCGAGATTCCAAATTGCTTGTCTACCACGAACCACTAGAATATGGACATTGCGTTTTTTCAAGAAAGGTTTTTTGGGATTAATTATGCACTTGAATTTCAGACGATTCAACATATTACCCGAACCAAGGCGAGCTTGAGGAATACATCCAGAGTGACAGTGGCAAGATTTGGAAAGGCAGCTACAAGCAGTACAACGGTCGACATTGGCTCTACGGTCAATTTGAAGACTTTGTTTTGCCAGCATGCTGCTACATCTTGGACAAAAGTGGTTTGAAACAAGGCGAGAGATCGAACCCCGTTCGAGTGGCTCGCGCCATCTCTGCCATGGTCAACAGCGTCGATGATAACGGGGTCCTTGAAGGCAAATGGAGCGTCCCTTATGATCAGGGTACCGCCCCTTGGGACTGGAACAACAGCGCCAAGATCATCGAACAATACATGAAGTTAATAGCACTGTCACCACTGGTTATCAAGACCAAGTCCATTTTAGTTGCCTAGCAGTAATTAGTAACCGCTCAATCTTTTTGTTTTAGTCAAAATGGAAGTCCAGTGAAATACGGTCAATGTTGGGTCTTCTCAGCAGTGACAGTGACGATTTGCCGAGCCTTGGGACTACCTTGTCGTTCCATAAGTAATTTCGTGTCGGCCCACGACACCAACCACAGCTTGACCATCGACAAATACTTCAATGAGGACGGGGACGAGCTCTCAGCTGAAGATAATCCGGAGTTTGGCTACGACTCCATATGGAACTTTCATGTGTGGAACGATATTTGGATGGCCCGACCGGATCTACCCTCGGGCTATGGGGGTTGGCAAGCCATTGATTCCACTCCTCAGGAAGCATCTGATAGTAAGCTTTATTCATGCATACCCGGAGTTCATCCCCAAATGGAACTACGTACATGTATGTCTGGATCCTCTTTCCAGATGCATACCAATGTGGACCAGCTTCTGTTGAGGCAGTTCGGCGAGGGGAGATTGGATTAGGATATGACGTTCCATTCTTGTTCTCAGAGGTCAATGCTGATATCTGCCATTTTGTCGAGGATAAGACCTCCCCTTGGGGATTCAAGAGAGCCAAGTTGAACAAATATCAGTAGGTTACTTTACAAAACGCCTCTTGTGTCTGTGATGTTCAGGAAAAGAAGAAGAAGGTGGCTGGATTTTGTTTGATACTGGTCGTTAAACTGAAAAGGCTAAGCTTTGTCAAACGAATAGTGGGAATGACAAAAGAGCTACCATAAATTTGGAAATCATTTTATCAAGTTACACCGCAGATGGATATTTTCAGTGGCATATTTGTGCTCCAGTTGGGACAAAAGACTACAAGCAAACCTGATTAAAACTTTTGAGCCCTCAAAGGACGACGTAAACTCATGACCTATTTTTGCAGTAATCGAACTTTAGATTCACATTTACCTCTTCTCTCACTTCACGATCAGTTTTGAGCAATTTGTAACTCCTAGCCACTTTCGTGGAAAAATATCTCGCCCGTTGTCCCGTATTTTACGCCCAGTCAAGAAAGTCGAATCAACTAACCTCTTTCTTGCTTCTTTTAAAGTGTTGGTCGTTTGATCCTTACAAAAGCCGTGGGGTATTTGGATGAAGAGGGTGAAAAGGACGCCGAGGACATCACTTGGCAATACAAAAACCCGGAGGGCACCATCGACGAACGATTGGCCGTATTCAATGCAGTGCGAGGGGTGGAAAAGACCAAGCGATTCTACGAGATCCCCACCAAGGAACAAGAAGACGTTCATATGGAACTGGTTGACCTAGAAATCGAACGATATGGATCACCTTTCAAGGCCCGAGTCACATTAGAGGTATCATTATGGACAATGAAAGGAATTGACCTTGTGTGTATCCTTCACGCAAATGCCTTTGTGTCCTTATCTTTTTAGAACCGGTCCAATCAAGATCGAACCTTAAAGGCCATGCTCTCGTGCAGCTCTATTTTTTACACCGGAGTGACTGCCAATCCAATCAAGAAATCCCAAGGAGAATTCGTACTAGGACCAAGACAAAGTAAGCACAGACCTCGAAGAGAACAGGAGCCAAAAAATGTTATGCTCGGGTTTTTTTTCTACTTCTACCTCTTTCCCTTTACTCTCATTCATCTAGAGGACACTCTAGCCTTAACTGTCTATCCAGTGGATTACATGGGCCGATTGGTGGACTATTGCATGATGAAGATCTATACTCTTATCAATGTGAAGGAGACCAATCAAACCTGGAGTGAAGAGGACGACTTTGTGCTTGAGAAACCCAAGTTGAAGATCACGGTCTTGAATCGCCTTCAAATGGGTCGCTCTGGTCAGATCCAAGTGAGCTTTATGAACCCTTTGGAAGTACCTCTGACCCAATGCAGGATTACTTTGGATGGCTCTGGAGCCTTTGATGAGGTCAAGCACCAATTGGGCGACATCCCAGCCATGGGAAGGTGTCTTCACACTCTGGTGGTCAGGCCCAAGAAACTCGGTTCCGGGGCTTTGGTGGCCACTTTCGCCTCGGAGGAGATGATTGATGTGTATGGCTCATGTAAACTGGAAGTCTTTCACTAGTATTCTTAGTATTATTACGACAAAATCGAATCAAGCATCTCAAAAAACTAAAGGCCCACTCTCTCTCTTTCTTCCTCTCTTGGTAAAACATTGAGGGGGTTGCGTAGAGTCCTTCCCGTCGCCGTTGCTTCGGTTGCTTCGTGAGGCTTTGGAAAAAGTGACGGCAACACCACTAGAAGTTCGTGGAGGCTCCTCCCTTTTCCTCGTGTTGTTCCATGTCCCAAGCTCTTGTCTTGTTCCAACCTCCTAGCTTCCAATCCGCTCACCACTTGTTGGAGCTGCTAAAGTGGATTCACAACCGAGGAGGGGAAAAGGGAGCGAAACGAACCTAGCGAGGGAACGAACGAGTGAGCGATCCCGTTGGACCATTCGGATAGATCTGCTTCTTCTCTGTTGGTCCTTCTTTCCTGTTCCCATGCGAGTGAGGGGGACAAGAAGAAGGGAACCCTCGTTTCGTGCACAGTCTACGGGGAGACCCAAGCGAGGATCAGTCAAAGCAACTGTTGGCTCGGGTTTGCTCCACGTGCCTCTTCGTTCGGATGAAGAGAAGCGTTCCAGGATTGTGGAACTGATATCGACAGCTCGCATTCCCCACTTATTGAAGAAACAAAATGGAACAATTGGAACTCTAAGAAACTGTGTGAAACCACTTCTAAAGCTATTTGGTACCACTGCGGTACGATGAGGCAAGCGGTTTACAGTACTTTTAAGAAACAAAGATGGGAACGAATTGCTCAGGGAATGGGGTTGAGCGCCAGTCACCCGAAGCCCATTAGGGTCCTAAACCTAAAAAACTTTCTTTATTCAACTGTTTTGGCATGCGAGTGGCTTCAGTAGTAGTTTGTTGGTTTGTTCCCAAGATGAGTGAAGACGGACTTTCTTGTATAATGTCTTTCCGTGGCCTTTTTGTCCCGTTTTGCGTGCAACCGACTTTTTCAACATTGGTGGGAGCAGAGGCACAAGGCGCACAACAAAAAGTTTCTTGGTTTGTTCTCTCTTTTCCTCTCACAATTGGCCACTTTTAGCAAGGGAAAGAAGACGCTGTGTGGGTTGGTTGGGGTGCGGCTAGTTTGCGGGTTGAGCGAAGTGGCTGATTCGTATTGTGATGAAACCAAAATTGTTTCTTGAGTCAACAACCACTCCAACCAGGTCTTGGAATCTTTGAAAACAATTCATATCCAAACTTTAAAAACTTGCGTTCTTCCGTCAAGAGGCTCCTGTTTTGCAAAGGACTTTGTTTTATGAAAATTTCGTTTCCGAGGGGATGTTTTCTTCGGATTAGTGCCAAGACAATTGGCAAGACCAATAATAACTTTCATTCGGACTATGTTCAAAAGTATTTTAGTCGATGTGCTCAATCAACTAATGGAATATCCGATACATTTTGTGCAGAATGATTGACCGTCACTCACTTGGTAAAAAATCAATATTAAATTTTAATTAGCTCTATTGAAATAATTCGGATTGTTTGATGCATTTGATTTCAAAATACAATCTAAAAATGTTCACATTGATGCAACGATGAGCTATTTGTTAATTATGGACCCTCTAGAAAAAGAACTGTTAAACCTCAAAATGGGAATGACCAATTTTTCCCCTCAAAAAGTAATTGCAATGATTTCGACCATTCATCAACCACAAGCATTGTGCATCAAATAATCCTCTTGAAATGACAAAACTCTGAGATCAATTTTCGAACAATAACAAATAAACTGATATCAAGTCACCCATTATTTTCGACACGTTAATGTATAAGTATATTTGTACAAGTCAGCAGCTTACAATCTCAGAGTATTGAGTTCCGACCCTTTTTGAATAAATTAATAGTAACCATCGAGTAGAACTCCATTTCCCTCAAAACCTGGTTTAAGAGCGTTTTTCCTAGGCGCTCCACTGGTTTTCATTTTTCGTTGTTGAGTTGAGTTGTGACTCGCAATAGGAAAACCAAAAACTGTTCTCATAGCAAGTAGTTATTGATCTGGTCATTGCAATTTTCAGGGGTGAAGGACACAAGTTCGAGAGGGTGTTTATTTGATGAATAATTGACGATTTCAACAAAGTCAGCAAAAAGTGTTAGTTTATTACTTTTGTAATTCAATGCATCAACAAAGTAACCTGTAAAAAAGATGAAAAGATTCCGATCTTAGTTAATAACTCACCTTAAAATATGCATACTGCAGAAAGTGCAATCCGCTTATTCTCATGCATTCAAACCACGATCTCTAGTGTAGGTAACAAGCAATATTTTTTCTTGATTAGACACTTGAATCTTAATGTATTGGCTAGAATAGAGTGTGAAATTCCGTCGAATAATTGCAAGAACGTCTTGCCTTAAGCGTGGTAATTTTTGTTCATTCCTTTATTGCCTCAAATATGGGTTTTGCATCTGAATAGTCAAGTGTCACATTAGTTATTCGTATAGTAATAATAAAACCCTGCTTAGGGTATGGAATCGCATCGACATTGTCATCATCAAGTTTGCAGGAATATAGTTTAATGATACTCAATAAGATGCATGTATTTACGAGAGCTTTCTTCATATGATAATTTGTGAAACTATACTGTATTATATAAGCAGAGTAGCCTTAAAATATTTGTACACGTGTTGAAGCTGTCTTTTTGTAAGGGCTTTCATCATTATTCATGAGCACATATTGGTACTCGCTTGCATGTATTGCTGGAGATTGTTTCGCAAATTTATGGGCCAGCTTCGTTGAAATAGACGTGGAAAATTGGCGGGAGAACCGTTTTGAGTGAAATCATTCAATTCATAATATTACAGTATGGTTCATCATCATTTCGTTGGTTAAAAGCATTGCATCTTTCATTTACGTATGTACTATTCTTTAATGTACTACAGCCAGCCAAAATAAACTCAAAATTCATGAGTTTGGAAGGAAGAATCTAGTTGATTAGTTTGCTACACAGCAGTAGTAGTAGATAATAGGCAGCAGTAGAAGGAGAAGAAGCAGAAAGGAATGACCTAAAAGTCTTTTGAACAAAAGCCTTCATGTCTTTCTTGTAAGGTCGGAAAGCGGAAAGAGGAAGTTTCGTTAGAGGTCACCACGGTCACCAAAGTGGACGAATTCGTTGTTAGTGCCGTGGATGTTTCAAGAAAAGGTGTGTGTTTTGCATCTGTTTCTGGCTCTTGGGTCTGGAAAACTCGGTCCCTGTGAATCTACAAATTAGTTTCATGTGAGTGTCTGCATTCTAAGTACAACCTCGAAGCAAGTGTTTGTATGTAGAAATATAATTTATCGTACTAAATCGGCATCAAAAATACGCAAACAACTGTTAATGAAAAGGGCTCATTTTGTTCTCACAGGACATATTTTTGGGTTGGCACCAATTTGGTTCCAAATCCCCGCTGCACTCCCATCCAATGTCTTTTAGAGGTACATGAAAAAAGCCAACAACCCTGTATTGCCTTAGGATGAACTTCCGAGAGTGAAACCCAAGGCCCAACCACCTGTCTTGCCCTGGTTTTGGGGTTGGGCCTGTCTAGAAGTGGTTGAGAATTGTGGTACAAAGGAGGAAGCGAATACTACTGAGGTGATTGGAGACCTCAGAAGAATCTGTGGTTGCTTCACTTGATCATAAAAAGCACTACCAGAGCTACTGTACATAAAAGAACTAGGCGTATGGCCTAGCAACTAATTACAGAGATATCACTAAGATTTCATGGAAGTGTTGGAAAAATTGCATGTCTTGGTGGACCAAAGGAGGGCACTATATACTGTATGAAGGAACATACAACGAGAATGATAATGAGATTAATAATAGTCCAAAGGAGAGTGAGTATCATTATTGTGATTGAAGATTACGGCTCGCTGGGGGAGGGGAGGGCCACAAAGCGAACTCATAAGTCAGTTGTGGTGTCTTTTTCGTAAGAAAGTTGAGAAATCCGAGGTGCCCCCCC
>NC_081447.1:12889154-12948877 GCF_007210705.1 Tigriopus californicus
CCCCCTCCCCCCCCCCAGTCATTGCCTCCATCCAACCTAGTGGCTGGCTCCGTATATTATGCACTTCGTTGTACGGCAGGGTTGTCGCTCGTCCCGGGATCAATAGAACTATCAATCAAATCATGCCTGGCTCTACACACTAATTGCAAAACTTGGAGAACTGGAATACAGTGCCCGTGGAAGGAAGAAGTCCTTTTCGTGGCTGCTGTCGTTGAACGAGGTGAAGAGGAGGAAAACGAATCGGTAGAAAGCGAAAAACGAGAAGTGAGAAGCAAAAGCCGCCGGAAAGCATGTCGTGGTTGCCTTTTTGTGTCTACTCTCGTTGGCTCTCCGAGAGTATTATTTGGCTTCTTCCTCAATATCGTCCTCAATGCCGTCCTCGTCGTCTTCGTCGCCTTCAACCACCAACCATTCGAGCAGCAACGTGCGTCTCCCATGTCCTTGACTCTCGTCACGGAGGTTGTTGTCGGATTTCCAACCACCTCCTCAACAGGAACCAAGTCCCTTTTAGGGCGAGCAGCTGGTGAGGGCTTCAGTTTGGTTTGACGATGATTTATATCCAAGCTGACGGAAAGACTTGAAGCAAATTTCAGAAATATCTCCTTTGACGGATGATGACTCCTGGCTATACCGACCGATAGAAGTAGTGCGTAGTGGTGATGGTGGTGTTGGTGTGGGTGGTGGTGGTAGCAGTAGTACCTGGCCTCCTCGAAATGGAGAGGTCGTTCACGCCACCATCACATTCATATAAGAGTTGGTTCGATGGGGTGAAGGAGTGGCTCGAGATTCCACTGACGAGGTGGGTGAGGATATCGATGAGGCAGATTTCACGCATGACGACTCGTAATGCTTGTTCAGGTAGGACTTGAGGGCAAATGTCTTATGACAGCGCGAACATTGGAAGTTCTTTGAAGGAGAATGGGTCTGCATGTGAGCTCTCAGATTGGATCGGTCGGCAAAGCTCTTTCGACACACAGTACAAGAGTACGGCTTCTGTCCGGTGTGGGATCGGAGGTGGCCTTGGAGCAACCAGGGCCTTGAAAAAGCCTTCCCGCAAACGTGGCACTTGTGATTCAGGTTGTGAGTGAGAATGTGCATTGAAAGGGCAGGCATGGACACGTACATCTTCCCACATACCGGACATTTCTTCGCATTACCCGAGTCCAGACTCCGGTGAGTCTGCTTATGGCGGGACAGATTTGAACTCGTGGCGTAATTCTTGCCACACTCCGAACAAGTATACTTGGACCGCTCTTTACCCTCCTTGTTCTTCTTGGCTCGGCCATCCGCGATGACCAATTGTGAGGGTGCCAATTCGGGTGGAGCCGGCGAGGGATTCGATTCCGAGGGGGGGGTCAAGGGGAACTCCGTGATTGGCGAGCATTGAGGTTGAGGCGTGATGTAGATCAGGGTTGTGAACTTGTTGTCGGATCCCACACACCCATTGCCCAAACCCATAGGAGGGGGTGCATCCGGTGTGGGAGGTGTGGGTGGGTAGGTGGAATTAATGGTCACGGGGGGTTGAGTCCCGCGTCGTGGTAAGGATCGGGACAGCTCAAGGAGGTCATGGGCCGCGTCCGTTTCCTCTTTGGTCCGGACCCTGGCCAAGGGAGGTGGAAGACCCAATACATGGGAAGGCAAGCTGGTCTGGCAAGTGGGATCAGGTTGTTGTGGTAATGAATGAATCAGAAGTTGCTGACCTGAAACAAGGGAAGAGGGAAGAAAAGATGAATGAGCAGTCTCCAATTATCCTTTGGTTGAATGCCTCTGACACACCAGCAGAACGTTCGTATGTACTCGGGCATGTCTGAACTTAATTGAAAATGTCATCACACCACGCCATTGAAAGCTCAATGAATGAATTTTACTTTCGGGCACACATCCAATCAGGCTACCCAATACGTACCAGCCGCTCTCTCTTACTCCGTCTCTCTCTCTCTCTCTCCAACTAACCCATTGACATTCAACAGAGGCCCCACCCTATGAATAAGGCCAACCTAGACCAAAGTGTGCTGGCAACGGATGTATCCATAAAGCGGAATTGCCCAGTGACACACCACTTTGCGTGCCATGTCGTAATTGTTGATAAGCTCACAATCAAAGGACCCCATGTGCCTGATGTGGCTGCTGGTACACCACATGGCATACAATTTAAAGCTTGCTTGGGAGCCAACGTCCAAAGACCGCGATGACGAGTTGGTTTGAAATTATGTTTCCAAGTCGTTGGTTGGGTCGTCAATTTAAAGTTTGACCCGGACTGAAAACTCAGGCGTGGATGGTGTGCCGTCGAATGTTCCCACAATGGCTCACGGCTTAAGACAAGACGCCAGGCATGCATTCAGGTGTGCGTATGCACAAAGTTTGCTTGAAACTTGGTTTGAAGACATTATAAGCTGTCATGTTCTTAAATTCCGGGAAGAGGAATTGTGGAACTCCCGGGGTTCCACTTTAATATTCATTCCGCAGGCAGGAGCAGATTTGGCCCATACTGTTGCAGTAAAAACGCGGAGGTTACTCGAACACAAATACACACGTGTTCGTTCTCGTTCCCAGCGCTGCAAAATTTCCCTCAGATCTTGACTTCACAAACATGTCTCAGTAGGTCTGCATTGCGCCACTTTTATTAGCATCAATCATGGCAAAGGGTGGCTTTTTTCTCAACCCGAAGTTCAAGAACACGAACTCAAAGCACACCCAACTTCAATTTGAGGACGAGTTTTCAGAGAATATCCGTGACTTCGATTGGATTAAAAAGTTTCTCTTTTTCCAACAACATTGAGAAATGTATGGCAGGAACTTTTCTTTTCGCCTCGAACTTTACGAAACGTGAAGCCAAGTAAAAAATGCATCTCTTGCAAAGTGAATTCTCCCAGGATCATCCTCATTATTGATGAATGAAAGCCCTGCCAGGCAATCGCAATACCGGAAGGGCCAGCTGAATATCCCGATTTTATGGCATTATAGTGAACTGAGAACCGGACATGTTTGCGACTTATTTTGAGACAAGAGGGAGAGGAATAACCTCATCAACAATTGTTGGTCCTCAGGATTGGATCGAAACTGCCAAAAAGAGCTTGTTTAATGGTGCAAACCAAGAGCAAATTGCATGGCAGTCAACCAGCAGGCAAACCCAAGGTTTGATAATGGACTAGAAGATATTCTTCAAACATTCACAACTCATCCTCTAGCCCAGGTTGTGCGGGTTCATAACCTGGTCCAGACCAGGATGGTATTGCAATCGAAGATCTACATAGTTAAGCTCGAGGAATATTTTGCTTAGTGAGCGTAGGATTTAGCAACACACGTGGTAAAGGGGAGAATGTGGTTGTTCAAGAGAATGGAAGAGGTACGAGTTCGTAAGAAGGCCTCAACTCGAGCTTCGCAGCCTTTCCAGGAAAGGAAGGGTCTTTTCAGCTGGCGACTGGGTGGTGCTATTTCTTGCGTTGGAAAGTCCCGCCTGCAGAATGGAAAAAGGAAATTGTGTAGAAGAAAAAGGGACTGGGGCTCTTCGGAATAAAGCTCAGCTCAAAGTCCCAAAAGTAGACACCCTCAGATCTCATTAAGATTGGCTCCTTGCATGAAGGCGCAAGACAAAGTGGAAGACTTCTTGGCCTCTCGGCTCACCCTCGATAAACGAGATTGCTTTTTCTTTGCCAAGGTTTAGCTTTTTGGGTCCAGTCTTGCTATTATTACCCGAGCCCTTCAAGTAAATACATGTACATGTCCATATTTTCCAATCAGCCTCCAAATGAGGGTGATATTTTGAGGGAGAAGGAGAGCAAGTGGGGTATGTTTCAATAAAGATAGAAGGAAACCACTAAGTAAGTGCAATTCCAGTGAAAAAAACTTATGTAACTCAGGGCCAAATTTGCTAAGCCGCAACCGCTCAACGCAGTTCTCGTACGTTCAGTACAATGCACACTACTCCATCCGTTCCGTTCGTTCTCGTCGAAGCCTTCTTTGGTTCTCGCACTTTGGTGAATGCCACCAGAACAGAAGTGCAATATAACCCTGCAGCAAGGCCACCTCGTGGGGACTGAGGAGGCTGTTGAAATGCAACTTGTGGTCAATTCATTACTTGACATCTGGCAACACTTTCAATGGCTCCAACTTCCTCTCCTCTTCAGCCACCGTTCAGTGGCATCCAGCGCGGCCAACTGGTTGCATAGTGCGTGCACATACTTTGAATTTGGAAAATAAACTCTAATTCCAAGCATGAGAAGGCACGATGACTTCTCTTTGGTAAGGAAGGCGTGATGCAGAAAAGTTAATAGAATTTCAATCCACCTCCCCCACCCAAAAAAAGGACCGAGGAACCATTCCCAAGGACATGCAACCGGGATCTCCATGGGGTACACAAGAGAGTACAAGAGTGGAACAACATGTGCGTCCCTTCCTCCATTTACTACCAGGCAGCCAACCAACCAACCAGCCAACTTCAACTTCAATAAGCGCAACAGCTGGACAGCCAAGAAATGGACCTTGAAGGGTGGAGGATGGAGGAGAAGAAATACAAGAAGCAGAGGAAGGCGCACATTTCCGTGTCGTCGAGCTTTTGACACTCTTCCCTCCCTGTCTCGTCATCCTCATACAAACTGGATATGTTCTTGGAAGCCGCGTATTCATTGTAACGACTGAACTATTTCAAGGAATTTCGGCTCTCCGTCGCGGCATTTTTTAGCCCATATCAACCAACTCTAGAGCCTGATTGTAATCCCGGGGATTGCCTAAAGGTCCATGAAGGTTCGAATATCCATGCCCTTTAAGCGTTCCAGGGTTATGAGGAAAGAAGGAGAATTGGATACGACCAATCTGAACGTCTCCAAACTCCGAACTTTATTATTAGGGAACCAGAAGTCCTGGCTGGGATTTCAACTTGATTCTTGACATGACATGACAATGGTTCAACAACAACGACAACGAAACCCACGTGGTGGTTGGTGCTTGCGAACGGTTTGCAGTTTTGTTTACGATTTGATGTCAGTCTGGGTTCTCTTCTCTTTCGCCACAACCAAAAACAACCGTCTTGTGTGCAATGCGAAATCAATTTTGTTACTCAAACTGACAATTATACAAAGAGAGAGAATTGTATGGAGGGAGACAACCAATGCAGAAGAGCTCTATGTGGAAGGATAAGAACAGCAATTATCGATTGCTCAAGGGGTTTACTCGAGAGCATATCTATATATCAATATGTTCTTGTCTACACAAGGGAACATGCCAATAAAGGAAAAGCTTCCATTGAGGGCACCACCATTTCTTTCCCTTTTCCCTTCTTCAGTCGATGGTACTAGTGTGTATGAAGCAAGTAATGCTCACAGACAAGATACTTCCAGTCCAATTGAGGGTTTGGTGCAATGATATTTATGGAACAGAGTGCTGATTGTTCCTTTCCCGCATTCATGCATATTTGGCAACGAACCCCTCATTGGAACCGGCGACATTCAGTCATGGAACGAACTCCTCCGTCTTCTCCTTGGTTCCTACTCGAGCATATTTCGTGTTCCAAAAAAGCAGACCCGCTCATTCAACTTGACTGCCTCACAATAGTACGACATTATGAGATTACAGATAAGATGGAAAAGAGCCTCGGCATAGAGGTAATTGGACCATCTAATCAAGAACTCTTTTTTGGCAGCCAGCCATGCTAATACGTCAGAGATCCTGACTCGGAGTGAGTAAGCCCTGAACTGCGCTTTTTTTTTACAAGCAAGTACTGAATTTGAATGCATTTTTTCCCAATGCGCGATGAGAAAAGTGCCTCGCTTAATTTAAAACGCACGAGCGTACTTCAGTTTTTGAATCAAACGCACTTTTTAGTATTATTTTTTGGCCTGAAGTGGAGACACAATTTCGTTCCCCGTTGCTAAAACGTTCCTATTTGGACTTAAGGCAAGCTTAGTATGTGAAATGTGTGTCCACACTCATGATCGGATTTCTTTGACCGAGGTCACTCTTGTGTTCGCCAATGTGGTTCGTGGGATGGTTGGTTGGTTGCTCAAACTCAGGTCCAAGTAGGAAGACGAAGAAAAAAGGCGTGGAGTGAGCTCTCTTTCTTTCTTTCTGGCTTGCTTGCTTGCCCATTCTCTCTTTCTCCGTGTTGTCATCCCCCACTTCCGCGTGGGCCAACTTGAGCTGGGAAAGGATTTCTGAACAGATTTCCTGGTTTGAGCCAAAAAGAGGTTGGCGAGGGGATTTTGAAGCCTTTATGATCCCATATTCGAAGTATGACCCCTCTCTTCTCCTCTCTCTCTCTCTCCCAATGGAAGAAGGACTTGGCCACGAAATGAGAAATGTGAGAAATGACCGAAATGGACTGTTTGCCATCATCTTTTCTTTTCTTAGCTCTGAATGTGTGTGTGCTCTAGTATGAGAATGTGAGACGACGAGTTTGGAGAAGGAAGCTAAATGTCATTGGAAGAAAAAGATTCTCACCCGTCTGTTTGAGCAAAGATTAGTAGTTCATAAGACTGACTGGTCCATTGCTTGAGCCGCGTTCTGTAATTGACTGGATTGCTCGCAATGGAGACAAAAATATCGTGGGTTTCAAACGGGTGAGGTAACTCCAAGTAAGTTGTTAAAATCATGAGAAGGAGCATATTATATTCCCATTGTTCGATGATTGATCCTTTGGGAGCCATACTTTTTCTCGGTGAGAAGTGAGAACCTTCTTAACATAGTCATTTCAAATATTTGTTGTTATTCAGATTGCAATCCCTCGTCAGGGCACAAATATGATAAATACCATGGAATCCATAACAATGTGCATTGACGTGCATATTGTTAGGAACCAGGGAACTAACCCTTACAATTTGTGCCCAATATACGGGCTCGGGGTAACCCCAAGAAACAATATGAAAAATGCGTACAACATATGAAAGCAATTCCAGGGTCTCTTGTGGTCTTCACATTTTGAGAGTTCTTTATGGCCTCGCCGCTTTTTTCAGGTTCATGCCACATGTTCCATGCCGCACCCCATCAAGTTTCCTCTCCCTCTCGCCTGTCACCTCTAGGAAATAATTCATTTTCCTGTTAGCATACCTCTTCAGAGAGCCCTGCATTGGACTACTAGTATGTACATCGTGGGGTATATCGTATAATACTGCTACTACGTAGGTACTCCTACCTACGAAGCGCACGCTGGAGGCATACTATACATACAGAAGCACCATGGAGGTCCTCGTTTTCTCTCTGCGGTTAAGCGAAAAACCCAAGGAACTTGAGAACCAGTCCCGAGGCTCTTTTGACATTGGAATATTGGACCAACATCCCACATCCAGAACAACAAGGAACTGTTTAATGCTGGAGCAAACCCTCTCCACCTCCTCCTCTCACCCTGCGCAACGTGTACGTACATTTATTCAGCAGACTCAGGTCTCTCCGCAAGAAAAGTAGTGATAGTAGTGGGCTAGTGCTCGTATGGGTACGTACAAAGTCTGTAGAAGAAGCCTCTTTCCACTCAGCATGCATCCACCACTTTAGGTACTAGATCAACGTGGCCCTAGCTGCATCAGAGGGATCCACCTTCTTATTCCCATCCCTTGTTCCACCATCAGTTCACTACCACAACCATTTTCAGTACCGCCACCACGTTCTTAGGGAAGAAGACTCGATAAGAGATTCCGTACACGTTTCAGGCGAGGGAACCAAGCTCAAAATGGGAGTCTGTGCCGAGCATGAAATAATAGCGGATGATACGAGTGTTTTTTGAATTGGAACACGAGTGAAACCATTCCTCAGTCAGATTACCATCAGATCAGCGCCCAAATCCGATGTAAATGAGGTGCAATCTTCTATCAGGCAAGCGCTTTTGTACTTTAGTACGTACTCTTCCCGGAGGGGCCGAAAGGATCCATGGCTTAAAGGAATTATTTGAATCAAGTCGCCGACGTAGTTTATGTAGTACCAGGCCTTAGGCGGTGAAGCACCAACCACCTCAAAGTAGGCCTCCTCCATGCCGTGCTCTTCAACTACTCTGGGATTGATGCATGCCAGAGGAACTGAAGATGCCTAAGAAAAGGACAGGGAGGAGGAGGAGGAGGATGGTTCTTCTCTGTTGGTTTCCTCTTATCCACCGTGTTGGAGTGGACAACTCAAAATCTCTTTTCTTGGAGGCATTAAAGCTGACAGCAATATCATCATGTTAGACAAACATTCCCGGAGGGCACCGATAGTGAATGGTCCCACTGCCCGAGTGAGCTCAACCACTGCAGTACGGAACAAAGTAGATGATGTTCGAGACGCTGTCGACCAACTAGGTTCGGGAGTCCATGTACACGAGCAAATGGTAGCCCCGACCATGAAGCGTAAGATATATTGGTCCAAATGCTAACGGTCCTGAAGCATTACAGTGAAGGAATGCAGACGTTCTCAATCGTGTTTTTGTCAGTGCTCATTCGTTGGGGGAGAATCCCTCTGATAAGATCGGCACTGGAAGGAACAAGTCAGTTTTTGGATATAGACTCAGGCGACATGTGAGCTAACCTAGTGGACTTTATTGTAGTACTGTCTCCTACGACTATGCTACCCCTTGAGCTTCGTGTTATCGTCAAATGTTTGGCTCAAAGGGGGGAACAAGATAAAGTGAGCACAATTTACTAACCCAACACTGGACAAGCACCTCGGCAAACATTGGACAGATGAGGTTCCATAATGGGTCAAGGAGAAACTCATAAGCCCGGCAATTTACCAAACACCAAAGCTACCATAGCGCTCCTACCGGTTTTGGCATTGGGCACATGGAGCTCCACCGACTTCCGGCCATCTCAGATTGGACTCGATTTAAATACCACATTTGTGAAAGTCATCACGCTTTCAACAAACAGGCTAAAGGCACACTCACCAGCTGAAAGCCTCGTAATTGTTCGGATTAGAGCGCTTTCCAGATCCCTTTTTCCTCGCCGCAGCACTCCAACCAATCGTTTTCCCTGAGAGCGAGGGACCAATCTACGAACATTGAGAAGCTCTGATTTGCCTTGGAGAAAGAGTTCCAGTTCTGTTTGAAGGTTTAATATTTCAAGAATGATGATCTCGTGCAATGGCAAAATGTGTTGGATGAGCCGAATGAGGAGGAGGAGGAGGAGGAGGAGATGAGAAAGACGGAGCAAGACGAGAGAAAATAATTACTTTTGAAGCTTTCTCCACACTTTGGCTCGCCTCCACTTTTCTCACTACGGGATCCTATATCTGGACTGAGTTATTCACCGAGTTCCTTTTTTTTCGAGAGTCGAGTTGCTGTTGTTGCAAAGAAGAGCATTGTTTTGTGTAGCACAGTTGGTTGGTTGGTTGGTTGGAAGTTGGGAGTTGAGAGTTAAGCAGCCCATTGCTCGTCCGTTGTACAGCGGTTGTCTACTCCTCCTCTTCGTCTTCCTCCTCCTCCTCCTCCAAGTTGCATGACTTCAACATGAGAGGCTCTCTGAGGGGAAAATGAGGCTCATTTAAGGACGCGGCATTACTCATTAATCCTCCAAATCCTCCTTGTTTTTATGGAGAGAGGCATCATTACCGTCGGCATTCATTCTCTTAAGTGAACCAGGGCAGCAGGATTCACTTTCAGCGAGACGAACCACCCACGGGACGACTTGGTCCTCTTCCACTGGAATCTACCACTACACACACTACTCGTCTGTTGCAAATGAGTCAGGCACGGGGCGCCGTGGAACGTGGAACGTGGAGCGTAGAAGGACAGCTAAATAGATAGATAGACAGATAGAAAGAAACGAGCCTTCAAGTTGAGAAGAGTCTGCCCATAAGAGTTGCCAATTAATTAGGGGATACATGGGGAGAGAGATCCGAGGAAAGCGCTGACTGAGAGCCCCATTTAGGATGCCCATTATGTATTGAAGTTGTTCTCTGTGCGGCGAGGATCACTCATTGAGAGGAGAACACTTCATACATTAGTCGTGTGTTAATTCGGTCGTTTCTGGGATTCTCACTATCGACTCATTCTCCGGCCACAGGAACGAACTTCGCGGATTGCAGCTCCGTTTGTACCTCTTGTGTGTTTAACGTCAAGAAGGCCAGACTCATCAAAAATTCTCTTTCCTCCCATTCAAAGATGCGGTCTTGTGCCAAAATGAGGTGCTTCATGCCCACCGGAAAAACCAGTTATTCCCAGGCTCTCCGCCAGAAACACGGGAACATTCAAAGCAATCCGGGCAAAAAGATGCATTGCCTATAGAATGGAAGCAGACGAACCACAACCAGAAGGACATGGGCTCGGATAGGATCAAACCAGCAGCACTTTGGGTCCCAGATGGAATATGGCTCAATAGGGAGGTGAAGAGAAGAAACACGATGATGAAATAGACCTTGTGGCAGAACTCTCTCTTCCATGTTGTATTCAAACGTGCATAAAAAAGCATACAAGCAAAATGGTCCTCGGTTTATTGCTCCATTTCTTACCCTTTCACAAGGTCTGGTTCCATTGGGAGAGGAAACTTCTCAATGAATGAAATACGACGTTCTACTCGTTTTCAAAGTGGATGACATTTCAAATAACGAACACGTCATTGAATGCAAAGAGCATAACAATTCTTCTGAGCAGAATGAAAAATGCTCAACGAGTACTTGAAATCGAATTGAAGCATGTTTGCCCTCAAATGTTGTTGGCTGGAATTGAAGCCAATTTGATATTAGATGGATAAAGCCAAATTGCCTTGACCCCAGGAAAACAAATTTTCCCCGAGGAATAACACCTTGCCGACAGGTAAAAATAAGGTCTTGGAATGAACAGAGTAGTTCTACTTGCTCTAATGGGAGGGGAAGGGGGATTAAAGTTGGGACGAATCTTTAGAGAAAGCGTGCAATCCTATTGTGAAACAGAGCTTAGCTGGCCCATAACGTGGATTCTTTTGACATGGAGGAGCTGTCTAAGGTAGAGGGGATTTCCTCTCTACTTCACATTCATTTCCACGTTCCAACCTCCAACCTTCTTGGCAATGGAAGAACCCCTCACCCATCCGTCCTAACACCCACCCTCCCCCTTTCACTACAGTAGGAGTATATAACGTTGATTCCGTAGTCTCAGCAGCTCCCGTTCATTCCTTCGTTGGTTGGTTTTCTCTCTCCCTTGTCTTTTGGTTCCTCTAGCTTCATTCTTGGCGCTGAACCCAGACCTCAAGAAGACCTCCGAGGACGTTATAGGAGCAGGCCAATAAAGGAAAAAGTAATTCTCTGTCTTTTCTTCAAAGACCAGGAGTCGAGAGGCAGCTTGCCACTAGCGTTCCTTCGTTCCTTGCTTGGTTCCTTCGTTAGTTGGTGGCTCCCACAATTATGATGCAATCTCATTTCAGTCAGGATCAAGACGAACCTTACGAGCGAAGATGTGGAAAAGTGGGGGAAAATTGCTCCCAAAGGCAACTTCCAATTTAGGAAGGCGAAAGAGTGGAGAAAGCAAAAAAGAAGTAGACGAACAAGATAAAAGCAGACCTGTAGAGCTTAAAGCCACAGCTCACTCAGTCGCTCAGTCAGTCAGCCACTCCCGAACTACCAATGACCTAGATCAATTCCCGTTCATGACCGTAGCAAACTGAGCCATCGCTGAAACTAGGCATTTATATTCTTGGAACGCGTGTGGCGCTTAGCTGGGCGTGAAAAGGGATGCAAAAAGTCAAGTCGTGTGCAAAATTTGCGGCGTGGGCTCGTTGCTAGTAGAGGGCAAAGTATTAAGTTAAATTGCAGCTGGCACATTCTTTCAGGCTAGAGAGCTAAATCTAGTCCAGTCCAAAGCTCTTTTTGGCACTTGTGAATATCATGGTCCAAGTATTGCTAGACAGATACATTCGAACCAACGTAGTACTGACTCCAATCTAATGCGAGACTTTGTCCTAACATGTACGACAACAGCAAGTACGATTTTTGGAATGGTTAACACACAGGTCGAGCCCTTCCCTTCATAGAGACCTCTAAACACAATCATCTCCAATGCAGAGTCACAACAAGGAGTCGTCCACCTCACTCCTTGTTCCCTACGGAGTTTCGGCAAGACTTGAGGTGAACATTAATCCAGCTTGTTCCACCCCCAATTGGATGTGGGACTTGTTGCAGCTCCACCCTTCATATAATCCAATTAGTAGACAACCCAGGGAACATTGGCCAACAAATTTGCAACTTTTCTTCGTCTTCTCCAAGCAACTCTCGTTTTCTCCCGATGGGAACAATGTTTTGGGGGCTAAAAACGGCAATGGAAATTGTCTAAGAAAACCCAATTCGACGGGATTGCTTTAACTTGAGTGTGATCGGAATTGGTCGACATTGGTAAGATACCTTGCATATCGAATATTCCATCTCGAAAATTGCTAAGTTAGGATTTTTACGGACAGACAATTGGAGCTAGTAAGTTCAGTGCCCAATCCGTTGGTGAGCAAAATTGTTACAGAGGACCATAATGTAATAGCTGAAATTCTAGTAGCTCGCCCCCGAGCAAGAGAACCAGAAATTATCTTCCTGTTCTTTTTGCTTCAGAGAGTAGGCAAACTTTTTGAATTTATAGGCTCAAATGTCATCTAGGGGCTGTTGCCGTGTCTCATTTCAGGTTGGAGACGACCATAGGCACAGCTATCCTTGAGAACTAGAGCACACAGGAAATGGAAGGATATTCAAATCGAAAATCGAGATGCATTTCTCGCCTTGGAACCCACCACGAGTGCAAGATCCACTCGAGTTCCAATTTCCTACTGAACCTACATCCTTTGACACCTTAGCGAATGGGTCACTGTGTGGCAGTAATTATGTCAAACACTAAAGCAGGGAAATTTAAGATCGGTATTGTGAATGATCCCACATGTTCCAATTGGCTGGACGAATCGCCTCGAGAGCCTTTTAGCTCTGTAGGGAACTATGATGAATTTCTCATGGCTATTGATTCGATGCTAAGTCGGATTTTGACGGAAACCAACGGGGAAACAATGATTGCCACTTCGTTAAGAATTCCATGGCATCAATTTTGAAGGGGCTCTTGAATGGAATGCACCTCGTTTGATGTGCAATGGAATCGAAGGCGATATTGTTGGCACAAGTCTACAATAAAACTTGGCAAAGCTGAGAAAGGAACGGATTAATTGATTCGCCAGGATTAACCGCAAAGTTCAAGTCAATTTCCGAAGAAAAGTTCGTGGGCGTGCGAAGGGAGAATACATCACTTACAAACGCCCACGTACTCGGATTCAATCCAATAGTGCTCGAAAATCCAAAAGGGCCTTGTCTCAGATATTACAATGTAATATGCAAAGCCTTCTGGCCTTTCTTCCTCCTACGCACCATCCACTATTTCAAACTTGCCTCCAGAGCTCCACAGAAGGATGCTACTTGTTGAATATTTAGAGTGGATGAAGGGACGAACCAACGAACCAACGGAGAAGGAATGAGAGAAAGAAGAGGAAGAGGCAGAAGAAGAAAAAGAAGAAGAAGAAGAGGCAGGAAAGCTACCTTCAACTTGGGACCAAATCAAGGACCCAACTCATGCATAAGCCGCGTTTATATTCAAGATAGTATACACAACTGACGCACTTTTTTTATCAAAGGAAATTTTCCCCATTTCCTTCTCCTCTTCAAAC
Source organism: Tigriopus californicus (assembly GCF_007210705.1). Lineage (NCBI taxonomy): Eukaryota > Metazoa > Arthropoda > Copepoda > Harpacticoida > Harpacticidae > Tigriopus > Tigriopus californicus. Next base: position 12,902,711 of record NC_081447.1, read on the forward strand.
GGGAGATGAACTAAAGAGTAGCGTTGAAAACCTCTAGAGAACTGAGAGCTACCTACTACTGTGTCTGCTACTGTATTAGTAGTGTGGAGTAGTGGTACCTTACATAGCAAGCGACACACACTACTTGGATGCCCTTTCTCTCCGCTCATTCTTCCCTTTCATCTACAGTCTTTTTTTCTGAACTTTTTTTCTTCAGAATTGTCAGTTTTCAGCCTCTTTGAACAAGCAAGCAAGGCAAAAATGTGGCCTATCACAAAAGCACACAAAAGAAGAAGCGAGATTTCCAATTCAATCTTGGGGATCAATGTCCACGTGAGTGAATGTTAGAGGGCTAACAGAGACACCTCGAGAGAACAAAATAGGGGCGTGTTTGTTTGTAGGTACGCACCATGCATGCATGTAACATTCGAATAGTATTTTTTCATCGGACAACACCCGCAAGATGGATGGTTGTGGTCATGTGCAAGTTCCTCGTCCCCTGAAGTCTGTCTCCCCTTGGCTTGAAAAGTGTTCCACGAGTGTGTTCCCTCCCGAAATGCCCGAAAAGGTGTCCAAAGGAGGGATAAAAACGAGCCCATTATTCTGGGTTGAGGATTTTGGAGGAGTTAGAAGAGACTCACGCACGTGGAGCAGAAGAGGAATAGCAGGGACCACTAGAGCAAATAGATGGTTAGAGCAGCTACGCAAGGCTTAGCCAAAGACATTCTGCTGACTTTTCAGAATATAAATTTCAAGTGACAGCCATACCAAGACAATGGACGACTCCGAGAAATCTTCAGAGTTCTACGTAGATCTTCAACACTACCACTACATAGACTGGTATGCGCTTTGTACTTTGTTATACGTACTACTGTATATCGTCAACTTTTCTTTGCCCGAGGACATTTTGATTCGCTCACCTTCAAGGTCTGGAAGTTTCAAACAATGGACGCCACCATTAAATTCTGCATCTCCTCACTGGTATTGATATGGAGCATCCCCCGCCATTCCGATCGAAAACGAGGTCATTTGTTCCACTGAGTCTCGTTCCTACCCATTCTTATCAGGTTTGGACCAATCTTTGGGCCTTTCTCTAGTTCGATGGAGATCTGTCTATGAAGACAAGGCCCAGGAGAAAGAAGAGGCCACGTAAGTGACATGCACTCTGACAAAGACTACAATCCTGTCCTTCTTTCTGTCTCTTTTCCTCTTTCTTTTATCCCTGGCGTAGAACAAGACGGAGATGTCATAGTTGGAACAACTCTTCTCTTTCTCTCTCTCTCTTTCTCAAGGAGAACAAGGAGAACAAGAGAACAACTCTTCACGGGCCCATTACAAAATATTGAAGATCTTCTGGCTTGCTAGCGTGGAGGCAAGCTAGCCTGCCTGCCTGCCTGCCGGTCGCGCTTCTAGAGCATAATAACAGACATCTGGAACTTTCATGACAAGCCCCACTCACCTCTGGCTAATGCTCTCTACTAATCAAATTGTTCTCGAAGAAGAACAACAAGCCTCGCTAGGGCACTCAACCACCATTCATGTCACTAGGACTTTCAAACATTTGGATGGATGTTCCAAGTTCACCCGTTCCCAATCTTCCCCAGCTTAGCTCGCGTCTACCTCCGCTTCTAGCTCCGCAAGTCAAAAGATAAGCACGACTTAATGAATTTTAAGTGGATGAGTGCCAGAAGGCTTGAAAAGTGTTGGCACGATCTTAGCTTCTTTTTTAATAACTTCTTGTTCAACCCGTCAGAGCAAGACCCCTTGGAATAACCAGTCGTTCGCCGTCATCCTGTCAAAGACGGTGAACTTAGGGGCAGCTTGATTGCCTTGAATGAAGAAGTTGAGTACAAAGAACAAAGTCTTCCAACCCAAATACCACCTCAAAAGCCATTACTAGCAATCTGGGTCTCTAGTTATCTTCTGAACACCCAGAAGGAGCTGGGATCAAAGGCCATTAACTTGGGGAAATCATAGAATTATGGCGAATTTCCTCTCCAAACTTTCAGATGGCTTTTTGGACCAGGTTCTCCATGGATTTGTACAATGGAAGGTACAAAGTAATTCTTGCAACAAGGGATTAGAAAGAAAGAGAAAGAAAGAAAGAAATTGACCATAGGCCACATAGAAAGAGGTCCAACAAACGTAGAAGAAAAAGAAAAGAGAGAAAACGAGGGTAAATGCAATTTGTTACATCTGAAGATATCTTTTTTTGGACAAAATCCCCAAAGAACTTCAAAGGCTTCTCAGGGCCATAAGCCACATTGAAGAGGAGAAGAAGAAGCTCGGCAAGGCAAAACGTCCACGACTTATGATGCCTGTTACGTTATGTTGTAAATATGGAAAACCAGGCAGGACTTGGCGCAAGAAGAAGGGAAAAAAATCGAGATTGTTCCAATGATTGGAACTCTAGCCCCACACTCAGATGCCAGAATATCCGATGAACACAATATCAAAGCGTCTTCGATCCACATGCCAAAATGATCTTTCCTCCATCCATTCCTATTCTCTCGAACTCGATCATGCATTAATCCACAGTCGTCTTAGAACTTAGAACGAATGGGAGTCGGAGTAGAAAGTGGTCCAACCATCCAACCACCCAACTGCACCATCAGTGAGGAGAGAAAGAGAGAGAAAAAAAGGGGGGGGGGTATTGGAAGGATCGTTACTCCCCAAAGACCGCTTGTGCCTCATTGTGACTCAGTGAGAGTCGGTGGTACGAACAGTGCCTCTTGGTTGGCCCTTTCATCCCAATGACAGATTGTCTTGATGGCCTTCGATCGTCCACTTTTGGGCAGAGGAGTGTTCCATTTGTATCGATGGAATCATTAAGGAACTTATTCTCCGAATACGTAGTGCACAGTCCAAGCGATGATGAACTTCTGTCTCAACATTCCTCTTCTTTTGTAGACTTGGGGACAAAATAAACATACAGACTGATCTAATTATGTCTTTACATGTTCACATTTAACTGCCAACTTAAGTTTGGACTTCTACAAATGAAAGACTAGCCAAAGAACGATGAGGGAAAATCGAGAGATTCCCAATATGGCACTTTGGTAGAAGCCTTGTATGACGTACATCGTCCTCGTCTCAAAACGCCCGAACCTCAATCAAAATGTCAAAATGGTATTACATCGTTCTTTAAACATGGACTTGAGGAATTGCTTTTTTGGTTTGTACAGCCTGTATGGAACGTAATCAGCAGTCTTTGGGATTTAGGAAGGCCCAAACACACTCGACATGGTCGACACATCTTGGGAAGGAGCGGTATTTATCCCTTTGATCTGCCTGGGGATTAGGCATAATCTAACAAATCCCACAAATCATGCTGGAACGCTGTTCGTCTTCCATGTGTGCCTACCAAGCAATCCGAATACGCTCTTCATCGTCTCAGTGGAGGCTGAGGCCAAACATCATCAACATCATTGGATTTTCAGACAAAGCACGGGTGCCAGAATGAAGTTTGGCCTCTGTCTCTTTTCCGTATGTCCCATCGTCTTTTGGGGATATTGTTGGTAGAAAGAGGAGAGGGGGGGCAATGTGCAAGGAGAACCCCAAAAAGCATTAACTGTAATGCTTCAATATCACATTTCTTGGCCTTTCCCTCTCTCCTCACTATCGCTTTGAGGGACACACATACAGCTAGAGAGAAATGGAGAAAAACGATCTAAGAGATGCTGTAGTGAAGAATCCTGGCCTTTTTCCCCTGAGTCCATGCAATTCCGTCTCCATCATTTTGTCGTCATATGAAAAGGAACCCACGATGAGACGAGCCGTTGATGCCTCTTTCGATGGACCACCACCGGATGGATAGATGGACGATCGGACGGACCAACGGATGGACGGGCAGACGGACGGACTGACGGACTCACCAAGTGGAGGAACGAAAGAAAAAAAGACCCACGGAGAGGAGATAATGGGTCCCGGGATCTCATTTTTTCACTTTACGACTTGTATCCTCCCCCTCATAAATGAGATTGGATTTCTAGCACCCAGTTTGGGGCCCCTCAAAAAAGGGAACTATCTCTCAGCATGAGAGAGTGGAGAGGGGCAGCTTGGAACCATCGCCGATTACGAAGCATGGGACCTTGCCAACTGTGGCATCTTTCTTTCGCTACCCGCCTATCACAGACTCTTCTTTATGCCCTCCTCTCCCTTCTTCCATCTTCCATCTCCCTCTCCCTCTCTGTCTGTGTCTCCACTCTCCTTTCTCCTCCACATCCATCCACCCACATACACACCCACACGCACGAGAGCTAACTTATGCATGTATATTATATCCCTCTAAGGTAGGATGGCGAGGCAATTTCCTTACCAGTGGAAGAATAGAATATTCGAAGAGGTTTAGAAACCAGTTTTATCTAATTTCTGGGCTAGGCCAATTTGCAGACCTAAAAACCCGATGTCACGTGTGGAATGGTTTCTCTGGACCTTCTGAGACTGTTCCTTGTGCGCATGGTACAAGGGTGCTCACAAGTATCATCGGCTTGTACAGGGAACTAAATGGACGTCTTAAACCTTCCAAGCCATGCACACTTGACAATTTCGGTCTCAACTAGGGATCTGGTCCTTCAAACGCATGAACCTTTTATCGCCTCGGCCACATCATCACAGTTCGGAAGTAAAACGATTTTCCAGTGCCCCTGTACGATCCCAAGCGGGCCCTTAAACTTCGAGGTGCGGGAGCCAGAATCATGCACCAAATCCATGTCTGTACTTGCCGCTAATCTCTGGTCCTAATTCCTAGGTTTCCACTTGGTGCCGCTTGCGCGAGAAAGGAAAATCTTGGGAAATCAGATTTTGGTTAGAAAGGAGGGCACACAGCGAGGAGCGTTGTATAGGGTATGACGCAGTAATTCCAGTATAGGAGTGTCTGTGTGTATGTGTTTATAGACTCACTTGTTTAGTGGGGGGGGGGGGGAGAAATGGAATCACGCCAGGTTTGTCCCAAGTGGAACAGTAAATACAACTGTACGTGAAGCCTGCTAGTTCCAGTTCCAATTTCCAGATTCTTGCCGAGTGTCCCATCGACGGCGAGAAAGGGAAATCAGTCACCCGTAAGCAACACAACTCTGCACTCGGCTTTGATTGCATTATCACATAGTGGGATGGAGATATGGACTCCCAAACAGTGGGCAACTTTGGCCTGTACACAAGCGCCAGCCAGCATATTTATTCATCGCCCAATCGCCATCCGCCAGTTGAGGAGGATGGGCTTCTCATTCATGATGATGTACACATTCGTTTAGACGACAATTTCCAGAGTCTCTCCCTTCAATCCTTTTGGCAATCCAAGACCAGGCTCGCTCAGCTTGATTCATTCATTCATTCTCTCCTCTTGATCGTCGAAGGTTCCTTGACCAGCCCATGATTGCCCGAGAAAGCTCTAATACTCAAATGCAAGATTCAAAGTTCTCGCTTTGTGTGCCAACGCCATTTCAAGTTAGTTAGTGATCCGGTGCAATGAAACTCTTTGGTTGAAGCCCCGCGAAGTTCACTCTCCAAAGCTTTTAGGAACATTTAGGAGCTTCTCTTGTTCCCAAGCCGCCTCGATTAGCATATTTGATTACCAATTCTAGAAATAACGTAAACTTCCATCCAAAGAATCGAGTCTTCCCGCTTGGACCAGCGTGTCGAGTCGTGTTTCCTCACGTGCCCTGAATGGCTCCCTCAACGAGGATTGATCAAGAATTCCAAACCTTTCATCAAATCCCCATTTCCATCGAGATCCTTGTGAGTTATTGCGGGTGGTAAACAAGGCTTTCCTCCCCCCTTCATCGAGAGGGAACTAACGCATGTGGCCATTCCGATTCATACCAACAAACCCGCTTGCTTTCCATCACTTTTCTTCCCTATCTCTCTCCCTCTTCCTCTCTTTCTTTCTTTCTTCTTTTTTTCTTTTTCTCTCACTCTTCTTCCTGGATATCAAACGGTTGTTGGGCAAGGAGGAAACCATTTCCTTCTTCTTCGGTCCAAATGACACCATCATCTGTCTTTTCAGTGATTGTCTGGTGTAGGAGTGCCCAGAGATTTATTCCATTTCATCCATCATGGCCTCCTTCGCCTCCTCCTCCTCGTCCTCCGCCTCTTCGTCTTCTTTATCCACGTCCTCGCCGCCTTCGTCCCTTGGAAAGACTCCAGGGAACGCAGTCTGGTGAGGAATGGACGTGCCACAGTTGTTCCCAAATATTTCGCCAGGATAACTTACAGCAAACCTATGGCTAGCTCTCATTTCGAGCACAAACTGGCTTCTTTCGAGGGAAAAAATACGCAGACGCATTACCCATTCATCCTCCAAAGCTCATAACCATGCAATGCAAGTATGTCTTCGAGAGAGTGGGTGGCCTTTAACTCGGTGGCCGAGTAGTCTTGAACACAATGAAAAACTTTTTTTTTCCTCAGAAAGGTGGAGTCAACAGTTGTGTGTTTGAGAGTGAGTACGTAGTTTGAAGCGAGGTGAACGCATGATTGTGTTTAGAACCAGATCTGCACCTCCTGAAAGGTTAGGGCCCGCCAATGCCATGACTTGCCAATGTGCCTAATTTTTGTTGGTTGGGTTGGCTGGATGCGTGTCTGTGTGGCACAATTACTTCATTTATGGAAGCCATTAGGTTGATACATCGACGATCCACCACTGTGCGTCCGCTCGTGGTCCAAAACAGGATCGAAAAAGGGGGACAAGAGAAAGAGACAGAGTCAGAAGGAACGAATGAGGGAAGGAGCAAGGAGCAAGGGATCCATGATCCATTTGGAGAGTGAGGGGACATTAAATGATAGACACAAAACAGATCATCATCAGCATCATGTCGCTGTTCGCAGTGGGGAGGTAGTCCCCGCTCTCCTGATCGGATCGACAAATGGATCCTGGCACAGTGAAAATCACTAATTCGTCGTGGAACCATCTGCAGCTAGGTCGTTGGTACTCGCTCGTATTAGAAAGTAACCGATGGGATGGAATGAGACCAGGTTGTTGAGAAGATGAAATGAACCTTTCCATACGCAATGCAGTAACTCTCGTTCTGTGCGCCTCTCTTTCTCTCTGTTCTTTCTTGGTGGATCCGAGTCCGTTTTGAACAAGGACCAAGAAGAGTTAACAGCGGTGGAAGAGTTGCCAGTCCTATCCTTGCTAGTACTACATAGAAGCTGGGCTCAACCCACCGTAAACCACTCCATAGAGGCCAAAGGAATGAGAGAAAGAGAGCGAAAGAGGAGAGGAAAGACTGGTTGCTTCTTTGGTTGAATGGGATCCAGATCTAAAGAGCGTTCCACATTCTCGCCAAAGTCCTGCATCTTTTGGAATGTCTTTAAGAGACACCGGGTAATCTTTCCCAAAATAAAGTTTCCATCAGCCTGTACACCTCTTGGATTTCCACCAAATTTAGTGCCTCTGTTTCGGCTGGAAAAGACCCGGCTTAAATATCTTCCGATAAGAATATCTTCCTCGCATTTACTCATGCTCCACGGACTTTTATAACTCTGTTTCTACTTTGATACTTTGAGAAGAATAGGGAAGAAGGAGAAGGAGATGAAAGAGTAAGCGAGTAGGAGGCTCTGAACGGCGCAGTTCAAAATTTCAAGGGCAATGAAGCAAAGAAGAAGTGAGGACACTGAGCTCTCTCTCTTTCGGTATAACAAGCCTTTGACAGCTTTCAATGATTCAGTCATCCCTCTTCGATTGGTCCAATAAATCACCATTTTGATCCGATCTCAGATAGTGGCAGGAGGCACCCTTCCACCAGTTTGGCTGATCCTCGCTTTCTTCGTTCCAGTTCCTCCTCGTCTTCTTCCTCCTTCATCAGTCTTCTTCGAGTTCACTTCCCTCTCTCTCTTTTTTTCTTCCTCTCGTACAATTGTCAGTTCTATCAATGCATCGTCGACAAATAGTGGTCTCAATCAAGTTCAATCTTCTCCAAATGAATCCCTGGGTAAGATGGCCATGCTAGCTAGGAGTTCTCAGGGCTCAACTTGCCTGAGACGCTCCCTAATGTTGTTGTGGCACCTACAGTTTGTACATTTTACACTGGATGGACTGGACAGGAACAGAATGCTCCCGACATTGGAGTACATTGGCATTGAGCAACAGAACGAGGAGGAAAAGGAGGGGAGAGGAACCAGGAAAAGTAGTGCTAAGACAAAGTCCGAGAGCCAAAAATTCAACACGCAAACTCAACCCTTGGGTTTGAACATGAACATGGGACAGAATGAATGAAAGGGAGGCCAGTCAGACGGGAGATCCCACCACGTCAACCAAGAAGTATGTAGTCTCTAGAACAAAACCCCAGCCTCCAACTAACCAGACAACTAGAAGTAAGGAAGACAGAAAGAATTGGAGGAAGAAACCGAGAGGAACAAGAAGAAGAGGAAGAAGGAGAAGACGACGAGGGGAGGAGGAGGACGAAGAAGAGAGGGAGGAAGAAGATTTCAAGTGTTACTGCTTGAATTGAGTCTGTCTTCATTCCAAGAGGCTTCCGAGAATTGGACTTTTTAGGAGAACGTCCATGCCAAAAACAGTTGGGCTCGTTAAAGCAGCTTCTCTCCATTTTGGCCAAAGTGTCTGAAGTCGGTCGCCCCCTCGCCTTCCCCTACTAGGCACACTGGATCACCCTCTCCACTTCAGGGCGAGAATTATTGGTAGTGGCTTGATGGCGCTAGTGGTGATGGCATTGGTGGTGGCGGTGGTGATGGTGGTGATGGTGGTGGTGCACAAGACTCTAGAGGGTCTCCAGGGGGCCCCTTTGGTTGCCAGTAAGGTCTTCTAAGACACCATCCACTGTCGGTTGGTTGGTTGGTCGGTTGGTCGGTCGGTCGGTCGGTCGGTTGCTTTAGTTACTTGTTCGTTCGCACTTGAAATTGGGAGGCCTTGCCTTGTGGGAATTAGTGCTTGATTCTTCTTTTGCACCACCAACTTTCAAGGCGACCTCATGCAAAGTCTTGAGAACTGTCCGCAATATAAGTCATCTGTTGGGCCCACGTTTTTCTTGACTAGAACGAGACTAATTTATGTGCCTTGTTTGGAAAGATTTGGTGGGTCCATTCAAAACGAGTGGGATTCAAGCAAACTGAGGAGAATCTCTCTTCAGGAGGAAAACTTTTCCCCTCCGGTTTTCAAGTGTTGAAAGCGTTCCTTGGCTTTCACGGGTATTAACACCTTCTTTATAATAGAGGAAAGAGCCTTTTATGGGGTCTAGGTAGACCTCATTCGTCTCCACCACTTCCGCTTGCCATGTATCTGCGGATAGTTCCGAGCCACTCAAAAAGAATAAGGATGATATATGAAGCTATGAAGATTCAAGCGAAGGATGGGCGGCAAACGACCTCCCCCGCACAAAAAAACTAGCTTCATGTGAATTCACACACATAACCCGACCTTCGCTCACTAAAGCCTTCAAAGCACTTGGATTCGCCCGAATAGCATCGCCATCCAGAATCCTGGAGAACGAACGAGTATTCACACACAGACTGTGGGTACGCCCAGGCTATGGAGGCCCAGTTGTTGTAAAATGGTGAGAAAACAAAGTGAAGCGCCAGGTAATAATGGGCTTTTTTCCAGGGCTCACTTTCGATACACACTTCCCACGGAGTTAATGGCCCAACATTTTTGCCGATCTCTGTCTCTCTGTCTAACTTTCACTCTTCTTTTTTTATTATGGGAGCCGTCGGTCGGATAGACAATCAGCAATTGAGATTGTTTCTGGCTTTGATTTGAGTTATTAGTGAGGTCTTTTTTTTAAGGAAGAGTGAAGAGAGGGGGGAATCAAGCATCTATCTGGCATGAAAGGCAACGAGCGACGCCCAAAGCTCGACCACGGGGAGAAAAGTTTGGACTTTTCTTCTCTTCGTCTCCTTCTTCTTCTTCGTCTTCCCTTACCTCCTTCTCCTTTCCATCAGATGAATCAATATTTGTTGGTGCTGTTCAAACAACCACACTTCTTCTTTTTCGACTTCTTACTTACGAGGCCTTCCCTCAATCCACAGGTCCTCCTCGTCGTCGTCCTCCGTGAGCTCACTCATCCCTTTGCCAATGAGAAGAGAAAAAAAGAAGACATCCTTGCTCAGCTAAAGGGTGAGAGAGACAGAGACTTGTTGCCATACACAAGCGTATTAGCCTTTGGTAACCCAGGCTAACTCTTGCTTTGAGATCAAGAAGACCAAACAGAAGACGAGGAGGAAAAGTTTCTTTTCCTTCATCCACTCCACAAACAGTCATCCCAACATGTACCTAGTACGGTGGTACGTACCACTGTTCGTTCGTGGACCGAAGATCTAAGAAAGGTGGAACGGAGCGAACGTCGAGAGTGGCAGAGCGGGTGCTAGATCTCTTCCCGATATTTCTTCTGGTGCCTCTCCCATGTTCGTTCCAATTCCCCCTGTCTCCCTGTCCCTCTGAGTCTTTCTCTCTTTCTCGTATTCTCTCTCTTTCTCTATTCCACAGCTATGTTCCAATCCAATCAAACTAAGCAGGCAAGTCAACAGGCAAAGACCATTGTTAAACTTGCTCAAACTAAGTTCCCGTCGTTCCTTGAATGCTGTCGTGACTAAGGTCTCTCGTTCTATTTCAACGTGAACACCACCGACCAACAACAGCCACGGACGTCGAACCAGAGGCTACCTCGTCGTGTATTGATCAAACGAAAGGAAAATTTCTCCCCACAGAATTTGGTATCGATAGACTGGAGCAACAGCAACTATTGGTAGATCTGAATGGGAGCAATCCGGTTGAGTCCTGGGATTTCCTGGCTTCGACCAATTCGACCGATCTCAATTCGGTTTATGATCGAGCATCGAACAAGCCTACCCCGCAAATGGAACCCGCACAAAGGACTCATAAAAAACCAAAGAACCCAACTCCGAGACAGATAGGAAATCCAAGTCTGCTGAACTCGTTCAATCTTGCGTGAGTCCTCTGTGGAGGTCCTCATTGCCATTCTAGCTTCCCTAGCTTCCAATGGTACGAGTATGACTTGGGCCAGGCTGCTCAAACCTTACGTTGAGACTTGTTTTATATGTACCAATGAAACGTTTCCCCGACCGTTTGGATCCGTGGATCACAACCAGAAATCAAAGCCGAGCCACAAAATGAGCACATATCATGCCTCGGAAATTCTCCATCTGAAATGTCTCCTCCCGTTGTTCTCTTTATTTTCGAGTACCTCTGGACTGGTCTGGCCAAGCATTTCTTCTGACTCATGCTCGGAGCATTATGGTCGTACAATTTGACAACGATTAGAATGTTCCGACATGTTCCGATTCCGGAAAGATCCAACCCAGAGTGCAACTAATGATGGCAGACAGAAATGGCTCTTTCGTCTTTTCTCGCCTCTCGCTCTCGTCGTATGTACGTAGTAAGTAGCAACTAAATTCCCTCCTCACTTGTAGGGCCTCCTCTAGCTCTTGGTTTCTGCTTGCCTTGTTCCTTTGCAGCTCCATTAATGCTACTACTATTGCTATTGCTATTCCTACTTCTACCACTCCTATCGTGTTAAAGTACATACAACCTTGCTCCCAGCAGTCAGTACATGTTTTATGGGCATATCGAGTCTTAGAAAAGTGGCGGCAGCGTATCTTCTTCGTCTTCACGACGTGAAATTGCCTCGCAGTCTCTTGTTGTTATTAGTCTCATATATCAACTCGAGGAATCCTTTTCGGGGGAAATCAAAGAAGGCATGCCCCTCCGACTGCAAATGTCCTTTCCATGTTCCAAGTTCCCAAGATTGTTGGTGGCTCCTGATGTTGTTATATTACAAACAATACGAGGCATTTCTGTTGTTGGCGGCATCATCTGCTCTCTGCCGATAAAAATATAAGCTGCTTTGGCAAGAGACTGTGCGTAGCAATATTTGAGAGTTGGAGAGGAATGCGGCGTACTCACACAATCATGCAAACTTTCGTCGAGCGAGAATGTTGAATGCTGCCAAGGGGGAAGATTGAGAGTTCCACGATGGCCACCCAAAAAAAGGCTCTGCAAATTCTTATCGAAATCCAGCTAATAGTCAACAGCTAAGACCAGTCAGTCAGTCAGTCAGTCAGTCCAGCTTCTGGTAGTCAAGTTGGCTCTATGGATGGTTGGTAGTTCCTACACTAGTGCACTGTGTGTATAGTATGTTGTAGTAGTAGTATACGTAGTAGTAAGGCAAGCGAGAAAGAGAGGGGAGAGAGCGAGAGAGGGAAGAAGGGAGAGAAGAGGGGATGGAAGAGGGGGCTGAAGGAGGGCTCAGTGGTTCTTTAGCCTTCTAGACGAGCACAAAAAATGCAAGATCAGGATCAGGAACAGGGATAAGGCAAGGCCAATGCAGAGGATACGTCGCTTATACGTACACGATCGAACCCACGAGGGAGATTGGAATGTCGACTTTTCCAAAGTACACCAGCGACCTGCTAACTCCCTCTTACTTCCACCATCATCTACCATCTACCACGTTCACATTTCCGATCAAGAGTTTGGCAAAAAAAAGTCAGAGATATCCAAGAAAAGAAGGCCAAGCATACATACTACAAAAAAGCCTTCATTTTTTTTGCTTTCGGGGAGGCTCTCAAGTTCCCTTGCGAGTGTTCGGCTGCCTCGAGATTTATGGGTAACAGGTGAGAGGAGTTTGAGATCAATTTCCCATTTGAAGGGTAAGGAAGGGAAGCACCAAGAGCACTTGGCTTTTTATTCGCCCGATCCGGATTGTCGATGGCACTCATTGATTCTATCTGGGAAAAGAGAGCTCAAGGGACGTTTGTCTAAGTGAAAGAATAATTCACGACCAATCATTGGCAGAAGGGTGAATGCCGTTTGTGGCTCAACTGCGCTTGGAACACATAGAAAATGTCAAAACGGAGCTCCATCCTCGGCGACTAGCCCGTTTCTTGAAATCTTGTCATTTCCAGACGTCTCGTTTGAGACCGAGATTCGACCTGATTCCTCCTCAAGATATATTTGCATTGCCCTCATGGCCAATCAAAGTATAGTTTGACACATGGACTCTTTCATTAGAGGCGGACACCCTCGATTCTGTCTCAGAAAAGAACCTAAGATGGCCAATTTCGAAGCGGCAAACAGAAGAGCCCTGAACTATCTTTGAAGTTTTGATTACCAAGTTCCCATTTGTCCCAAGTGGAGGCAACTCATCCGCAACAAACAAGGGCAAAGTTCTAACTCTCGCTCGGACCACCAAAAAGCTCACACCCGAAATGAAATCGAAAATTTCGTTCCCATCCGATGGGAGTCTAATGTCCGGGTCTCGTTTCTTTTTGTTGCCGCTATGCCTCGCTCTTTTGGGTGCTTGCACAAAAACACAGCATTTTATGGCATTGAAATAAATAGGGTGGATTGTTGAACCGGGGCCGAGCACAGACAACGTTCCAACATTGGACGGAAAAAAACCTCAGAGGCTCTATGGCCATGTTTTCAACAGCAGTTTGCTGGTGTTCAACAATGGCATGAGAAGACAAATAAGCGCGTAAAAGCTCGGCGAGATCAGCGTAGTAAAATTCAGTGCCAAATACTTTTGCTCCTCTTCACCCAAGCCTTTGGAGTGGGAACATGCAAAAACTCCAGGAAGACAACAAAAGCTCTTGTCCCAATGTTGCAGGGGACTTTGCCATTCAATCCCTTTCTGCAGAACTTTCCAACACGGGATGACGAAGACCACGGCCAAGAAAAAGACGGTGAAGAATAGGACGATGAAGAAGAGGGATAGAAAGGCGAATGAGGATGAGGGAATGGAGCTACCAATCCATCAAATGGAAAGAAGAAGAAAAAGTGCACCAACTCTGGGATGGAAAAGAGAACATCTATAGCTTACTAATGGGCCGCTGATTCTTCTCATATTCTTGGACTACGAGTGCCTTTTTTATCTCCACCATCGACACAATCAGAACCTAGCGCGAAAGGGTGTGACTATCTAGGGTAAATCATCCTTCGTTGTGGATCCCTTTCAAGAAGGACAGTGATGATGATGATGATGACGATGATGATGGCACTGTACACAGCAGGGGCGAGATGATTTTTCGACCCGGGAAGGGCCATGATCAAAGTTGGTGTGTATACAAAAGTTTTGGGGTGGCAGGCCAAGCTTCCTTTAGAGCCCTTTCTTCTCTTCTCCTCTCTCAGTAGTGCCTGCCAAAGAATGGCAGGGGTGTCAACTTGATGATATATGTTAAAGTGTCCAAGTTTTGGGAGAGAAGGAGAAAATAATCGTAGGCGCTTTTCCCATCGCTTCGTTCGTTTGGAGAGTCGTCGGAGAAGACCCCCCCCCCTACCCTTCTTGTCCCTCCTCTGTCCCCTGTTTTACTTGTTCCGTGTTCCCGAATCCCAAAGAAAAAGAAGGCGCCCGGTGCAAAGGGAAAACTTTTCTGCTTAGACTTCGGGAAAGATTGTTGCTGCACATATGACAATAAACAAGGTTCTTCAGTGATGGCCAAGCATGCTCGGACGCGAAAGGAACAGGGGCTTGAAAAAATCCAATAAAAAACTTTAAACGAAACAATGGCTTGATTAATGGCGCTGGGTTGGGAGAGCGCTCGAAGCCGCGTATGATTTGCAAAATATGTACTAGAACAACATGGATTGTCGTTCAGAACTTCCCATTAAGCCCGACAATGTTGTATCGATTGGCTTTTACTATTTTTGCTCGCTGTCTTGTTATTGACATGGCATGGTATCGGTGAGCGCATAAGCAAGATGACGCTCCTACAATTATCAGTGGCCCCCTCCTTTGGGTTCCTTGTTGCTTTGTATAGAAATCCAGATTAGCCACGTCGAAATGTCTTATCTTGACACACAAAAGCCATCTTGCTTTCCTTCGCTCTCTCGATATGGCTTTGTATTAAAGTAAGTAGGACCTGACGTGGAGTGAGTCCACTTGAAGCAACTAGATAACTTGTTGCTTGCTCGATCGACTCAGGCCTAGTTTGCTCGCGTCACGATCATCGCCAAGAGAGCACACCAGGGTCGCTATAATTAAGAGTTGTGACTTACCCGGTGGCGTTGCTCCCAGACAAGGCGACGGCAATGGTGGCATTGCCACTGGTTCTCTGGGTGTCACACGTAAGCCCCTGGAGATGCCATTGGTACTTTCAACACGACGGCAGGACGAGTAGTCCACTTGGACCTTTTCCTCTTCGACATCGTCCTGATCATCACAGCGCACTTCACACAAACCCGGTTCTTGTTTGTAATTGTTGTTGTTGTTGTTGTTGTAGTTGTTGATGTTGACGCCGCTTGGTGCTTCTCGGTCATCGTCGTCATCGTCGTCATCGTGGTTGTATTCGGTCTCGGGTTCCTCCACCTCTTGCTTGACCATCACCAATGGAGTCCCTTGGGAAGCCTCACCACTTCCTAAGCTGTCAGTCATTCCTATTATGGATTTGGACCGACATTTTGAAACAGGTTGCTGGGAGATGAGAGTCATCTCGGAACCTCCGGTTGGCCATTGGTCCCCTGGTGGTGAGAGTGGCAGCGGTTGCTGAATGGAACACACGGCTTGGGCAGCAGTGATGGAACCAACTGTGGATCGGTTGATGGCGGGAACCACCGACGGAGAGCACTGGTCATCTTCTGACCATCGGTTTGAAGTTCCACTGTTTGCAACACTGGATGTAACAGGGGACTTCTTGGCTAAGAAGCAACGTGGCATGACTTACTGAGGAACAGGCGGGTTCTTTTCAAGTCCAAAGGGAGACGTCGAGGTTTCAAGTTTTCTTCATCCAAAACTGAGGGCTTACCCGATCTGGTTGGGGAACAGTTTGTCGTGTTGTAGAGAGGTCTGTCTCTCTTGAAACTGTCCTGATGTTGTTGAATTGGTGTGTTATTTCTCTCCAGCGTCAAAAGTCGAGTGACTAGCCGATTAAAGATCACTTGATGTGGACCTTTGCTTTCAACTTGATCATTTCACTCAAGACTTGAGATACTGAATAACAGCCATCGACGGGTAGTTGGTAATGGGGTCAAGTTCAAGTGGCATTTGATGATTCGTTGATATTTCTGAGCAAATTCTTTGAAACAGGGTATTGCTGTAGGGAAGGGTGGTTATGAGCAAATCGTCGTCAAGTGTAAGTAGGTTACAATACTATCTCCATGAGGTTACAACGTCTGTAGTATAAGGATTGGTGAAGAAAAGTTCCAACCTTCGGTGAAGTTTTATCACAATATTTTTTTTTCTCTTTGAACCACCTGTTATTATTTCGACATCACTACTTGGATTGCAAAGCAACAATTGTCCAGAAAGTGGAGAGGCTCTCCCTCAAGCCACTCCAACAATTCCTGCTGATCTGGGGCGTCCGATGAGGTCCCATCCTCGTTGTTGGAATCGACAATGGTTCCACATCCTGCCCGTGGACGAGGCTTGGCACCCTCGCAAATCGTCCCGGAGGCGGACGCAATCACACTCGCTCACTCTCACTCGCCGCTTCTGGCCACTTAGAGTGGAACTATTTTTTGCTTGGACCTGCGGCGGCGTGTTCTGGTGCCAAAAATGCAGCGCCGCCGACTGCGACGGCGCCGCGTGTTTGTCGTGTTGTTGGATGTGGCGCTGGTGGTGGTTTGGGTGGTGCAGCAAGGCAGGATGAGCCGATAACAATATCTGGTATAGGATCACCACATCAAAATCACGGACCGTATAAACACACTGATATCCCAGGGACATCCAAGAGCGGTGAAGGTGTGCTCTGGTTGAATAAAGGTCCGGATTTGTCCGCCACGACTGCCGTAACACTCTTATGATCTATGAAACGTTCAGCAATAGGTTTGCAGAAAAGTTCGGGGGACGAAAAACGGAAATGAAGTAAACGAAAAAAGGCTCGTGTTTTGAATGAACGTGGTGAAGGGACCGCACTGTGAACACAACCAGCCAGTCATTCAACAAGCCAACAGCGCCGGTAGAAGCGTGTTCAAGATCTGCGTCCACTCGTCCCACGAACCACTTGAAGAGCCACCGGCGCCACCGGCCAGCCAATCCTCCGCCCGAGCTCCATAGAACCACGAGGAAGCAAATCCACGTAACCCATCGGAGCCGCTCAACCAGTTGTTCCAAATAAGCTTTCCAATTTTCTCCGTGCGTCCTTCTGATATGTGGAACGTGCGTGAGCGACAACGCCGCCCAGAGGCGACCACGGCGCGCTTTAAATGGCTTTCACCCGTCACCCGGGTTGTTGTGCCAAACTGCCAATCAGGGTCCCTTCAGCTCATCCTCTACATTTTCCCTTTTGATCATCCTCGTCATCTTAGCATTGCCATGGAACCCTCTTGGTACAACATATTGAAACAAATCAGAAGCTAGCTGTCTTTCAGGATGAGCAGTTCTTGATGCAAAGTTCTTTCAGAAACCACCCGAAAGGCGACCCTGTCCAAGGGGTCTCGCAATAACAATATCGTTGAGTAAAGCAGAGCAAGGAGGCGAGGCAAGGGACAGCGTGCGACTTGAAGGCGCGATAGAAGCCCGAAGCGGGCAATCTCGCCGTCCTAAGATCAGAGGAGGACGGAAGACTGGCTTCAACGAGCGATGATCGGAGGGGATCCCTTCCCTCTTGAACGAGGAACAAAATTGGAACCAAACTTGCCGTCGTCAATTGGACTTGTGCCAGATATTTCTTGATCCTCGGTGCTATCTACATGGACCAAGAGGGCGGCTGAAGTCATTCACATTCGATATTTTCTGTTCCAAGATCTATTCTTCAAAAGACGAGGTGCCAAGAGCTCAGAGCTGAAATTGGCAAACCGTTTAGCTCAGTGACAATGCAACAAGAACATTACAAGCCTGGCTCGAAAACGTGAGGGAATGGTCGTAGAGTAGTATTCCAGTCTACTAAGTCATGACTTTCACTCTCATTGCAGGCCTTTTTTGGCCGGTGGGATGTACGGTGAACGAATGAAGGACTGAGATAAGAGTTGTCGAGCTGTAAAAGGGACATAGGGACCACACGTCAAATCAGGGACATCAATCCTCAGACCACGCCAAACAGGCTCCAGGCATAAGCTCTGAGGATAACAACCTCTTGAATGACCACTTGTTAGCGATATCTCATTGCATAGCTGACCGTCAACCTCAATCCATGTTTATCTCTTGTCCCAAAGCTCATCTCACTAGGATAGGGGCACGACTGATCGAATCTTCTCCCCATACCGATGGAACGGGTCCAATCCATGGCAAGTGGATCAAATAAGGGAATTAATCAAAACTTGCGCTAGTTGGCAAAAAAAAACTAATTTCAGATGGACAAAAACTCTTTGATTGATCTTATCCGAAGTCTGGGCAAAAAGTTTGGTTCCTCCCCTCCTGGTTTTGAGGTAAGCATCAAATGATTGCCTCGACTGATTTGGAAACAGATTTCTCCACGTGGAAATTGGGAACGAGCTTTTAGAGTCGTTTCGATGAGAAGCTTCTTTGAAATATGAGGTTTTCAGTCAACATGATATCACCATTCACGATTCGTATCCGCTTTGGATGACAAAAATCAACTTGGAACGAACAAAAGAAGGATGTTCCAAGGAAATTGCTCAATTTGAGGATGTTCAAGAAAAATGACTCCAAAAAGAAAGTTATGCCATGAATCACCCAACGATTGACGTGGCTCCCAATTTCGGCGCGTTTCAAGATCTCCCCATTGCGTGACATGGCCCCCAAAGAGAAGAGAAAAGAAGTCCCGAAAAAGGGCAAAGCAAGCAATCTTTTTTCATTCCCAAGTTCTCGAGTTCAAATTGATGACCTTATAAGGATTCTACCTTCATTGCTGACATTTCCCATTTGGAAAAAGACGAGCGAGCAAGCAAGGGTAGAGAAAGAGGAAGAAAGAGGAGGAAAAAGAAAAAGAAGAAGAAAAGGAGGGAAAGAACGGAACGAGACCGGCCTCTCGATTGCTTCTTTTCGGATACAAAATGGCTTTGGGACTTAGGGATGCTTTCACATGTGGAAGTGAGGAAGCTCTGTGGCCATAAAGAACATCAGATATCACACACTACTGTGCGCAGTGCTTTGGCTGCGGGCAATATCCCCTCCAATCGACTGCCCCTACTTCACCTCGATGGAGAGGGAAAAAAAGAGACTCTCGAATTCAGATTTTCAGCCCGACCTTATCCCGAGAGAACCATACGTCAAGGCCGGTATGTTTTCCATTCCACTTTCGCTCTCGTGAAGCCGACCCAATCGAAGACAAATTATTTTATTTTCTCCTCTCCTCAAACCCCCCCGCTTGACCAGCCACTAAAAGGTCAATGAGGCAGAAATTGGGCAAATGACTTCCGTGATGTTTCTATTTTCCCTCGGCTCTAGCTCCCCTCGAAACCTACGACCTGCGTGGTCCATGTTTTTCCATCATCCAGAGGAAGGAGGGAGAAATAGATTGCGGAGACAGTTTCGTCCCAAACTCCATCCCAAAACCTCGTTCAATCTCCCCGTGTTCGAACATTGGCCTGCGAGAAACCTTGCCTTGTTGGTACTTCCATCGGAATGCACTTGAACAAGTGTTTGGTGCATGCTCACGTTTCCTCCCGTCAACATACCATTTAAGATTCATTGCCGACATTGGATCCCTCATTTGGAAGGCATGCTTGGTGCCAAGATCCCTCGCTATCCCTCGCCCATTCGCTGACTCTTGTGTCTGGGCCTCTTTGGAATGTGCGACTGTCTTTGAAAAGGCCCCTATCATCAATCAGTGACCCGCCAAGACCCACGAAATAAGCACCTTGTGCCAGCGAAGGAAATGAAGCACTAGAGGAAGAAGAAGGAAGAGGAGAAAGAGGAGAAGGTGAAGGAGGAGGAGGAGGAGGTTAACAACATACCGTGGAGAAGAAAGGAATTTGGAAAAAACACATTCTACCATGCTCCCTTATTCCATCGCATCATAAAGAGCCAAATTGAAGTGTTGAGAGGGTGGGCCCTTTGCATTAACGAGGCCACTCTCAAATGGCCCGTCTCTCCCTCCTGGAAGCTCAGTTTTATGTCCCATTCATTTTTGCCTGAAGTCTTAGCTGGGAGAGAAGGCAGGGCGAAACACTAAAAAACACCACCAAAAACCAAGCTCATCCAACATGGCTGGATACCGAATGAGGGTCGTTATTGAAATGCAAAAAAACGGGGAAATTGAAACTTCAAACCAACAACTTCATCATCATAAGGATGTTTTGGTTGCCTTCAGAACAAACCAGAGCCCGTTGGTTGGTGACACATTGACTCGTAAATTCAACTTTCTCTCCACTTGGTAGAGAGAAAGCCAACGCTCTAAATGCTTTCATAAAACCAATTGAGCTTTTTCATACATAACCAACCCGGCCAACCAGTCCAAGAGGGAGCGTTTATGCGCCTCAAAAGCGTCCAGACGCCGGTAGCTAGCTAGCTTGCTTGCTATCTAGTCATCAAGCTAGTTGGCTGACTAGCTGACCCTTCCTGGAGAGAAAGACATATCTTTCGAATGAACTTATCTGTTGATGGTCGTCACGTACGAGGTGGGCACCACAGCCACCAACGCAAAAGTGGGTATGGCATTTTCAGGTGCATTGGCAAAGTGTGAGCTCTACGCTGTTCCGAGACCCTGTTCGATTTGGGTTTTGATCAAATAGTTGGCGAATTTTTTGAGTACCCAATTTTTTTGAGCGGTGGTTTTGTTTGTCTGCGAGATGCCAGAAGCACAACTCTCTTTCTCTCTCCCTCTCTCTCTCTCTCTCTCCCTATCTCCCTCTTCGTCTTACCCAGCTTACGTTGTCTATTTATGTGTTGGAACCCGAGAGCTCTACCTAGTGTGGCCTCTAGCGGCCCTGTCATGCAACAAATCTCAACTAGATAAATCCGTCCGAGGAAGTACGTACAGGATAGCCAGGAGAGTATTGTAGTAGATAGGCCATGCGCTCAAGAGTGCTGCCCATCGCATGTGAGATTTACTTTATGGTGATTGCCCCTCGAGCCCATTTTGAGGGAGGATGAGGACAGGACAGACCCTGAGTCAGAAGTGAGAGTGGAGTGTTGGTGGAAATCCAGTTACACAATTTGGCCTCCCGAAGGGTCGAGAATAAGTTCAAGAGAGACAGGACGTCAGGCATGAGCCAGAGGCCGAGGAAACTATTGGAACCAAACGTGGTTCAAGTCAAAGGGGGCGGGAACAGAGAGAATGTCAGCCAATCCAAAGGCCGTCGCTGACGGCAACCAACATCCCGAGATTCTACGCAGAGGATCGAACAGTAATAGCACATGCCTAGCTCATATTAATATCAATAGCAGTGATGACAGAGGCCTCAAACTTCTGGTAACTTTGACTCAGAAACGTGGAGTGGAGCATGGTAGGGAGCTTGAAACCATTGGTATGCATGCCTTTTTCTGGCCATTTTGGTTTTTATATCTCTCTTGAAGTAATGGCCCAAGTCACAGCTTGCCATCAACGTAAATGGGACATAGGCCCCAAGGGAACCATTCGAGCTTGTTGCTCCACTCAAATCCTACTACATCAACCAGTTGTTCCCCGTCCCACTGAACCAACCCATCCCATCCCTGGAGGACCCGAGCAACAGAAATCACTAAAACCCGTCCAGCTAGTATGTACCATGCATGTCGGCTTGGCTTTTCTGAAGCACGTTCGAAATGACTCTCCTCTTCTGTTTCCGAGCTGAACAGGATGAAGCATAAAACAAGCCTTGCGAATAAGACTGAGGACAGGCGTTCGTACGAACGGGAACCCAACAAAACAGGTCAGAAGGACCCGAGTCATTTCCTCTTTTTGAGATTTTTATTGCTTATTTCATTGCTCGCTGATTTTGGTGGATGTGCAGCATGTGAAGTAATCTCATTGCAGAGGGAACATGGAACATGGAACACACTCTTCCCTCTTCTTTGGCCGATTTGAAAATGAACCAAGTCGGAGGAGGATCATAATATCATTTCCGTGCTCAGGAATGTCGCAATAATACAGCAGAACTGAATTAGCATGTTTCAGTCAACTTTTCTGCCGATTAGTCGGGAATACTAAATCATGTTGACTTGACATGGAACAAAAATATTTTGGGACGCAAATAGCATGCAGTTAAATAGCGGATTTATATTTTGAGTGTTTTTGCTTTTGATACTATGTATGTTGATTGCCAGAGTCAGAGGGTTGAACCGTGACCGTCTAAAGAAGCCAGTCATCGCATCGTCCGTTGAGAAATGTGTAGAACAGCTATTTCTTTTCATTTTTTGTAATTTTTCAATTATTTGCCAATCTGGACATCAACAATAGAGTCTTCCATTGTTTGGTGTGAAACCTGGATCACACTTGACTTTACCACTGCAGAACTTCTGAACAGCCAACAATGCTGCAACTAGAAGATTTGCTGCCACTTGTCAAGATGGAAAACTTGGATCTTCATGTCAACTTGTCAAGAACGTAGAACAGGTTAATTTGGAGCGCTTTCCCAACAACATGGCACAAGGAGAAGCCAGCGAAATGCCAATAAGGGCTGATCATCAACCAAGTTGAAGGCATTGAATGGATGGAGGTATCGCTTCGAATTGGGGTGCTTGTCGAAATGAATGCGCTGAAGAAACAACTTACTCCTTGCCCCCCTCCCCGTTCTCTACTATCCCCATGGGATTCGAAGTAATTGAATTGTTATACAGCCCAACAGTTCCCATTTGGAATTGGTTCTGGTGTGTGCGCCAGTTACGACAAGTTGAGGAGAAATCTACTGGAAGAGGAGAAAGAGGGAGAAGTGTGATCAACTCAATTCAAACCCTGACTTGAGCAATGTTCCAGCTAGGTACTAACTACGTACGAGTACAGTACGGATTGCCAAGGCGGCGTTGTTCCATTTCCCGAACTGATGATGAAATGCATGGAACATTGATTGGTTCAATCACACCAAGGTGCAGAAAAGTGGAATTTCAGTGCGCCACTCAAGTTCCTGGTGCACTTGGTGGAACATTCCTGGAATAACTTGAGAGATTTTTCTTCCTCTTCGTCGTTCCCGTCGTTTCTGCTTCCTTGCTCTCAAATACTGTTCTGGGTTGACAAACATGAGTCCCACCAGCACCGCTCCATGTTCAACCCACTGTTGATGATATCCCAAGGGATTGGAAGTGATGGGTAATCCTCAAGGGAACTCGGGATCAGAACCACAACAAGGAGGAGGAAGAGATCCAGAAGACGAATAAGGAAGCCCATTGCTCTTGTGATACAGCAGTGCACTTCAGTTTTAGCATTTGACCTGGAACACGCTTTCATTGTTGAAAAATTCCCTCAGCCTTGGAGTGAATGGAGGCAATCTTGCAACAGCTTGGCGGAAACATGTTCCACTTGGTTTAATGAGCCTGCGAAAGATCTAGACTAGTACCATTTAATGGAACTTATTTATTACCAAGATCCATTAAATTTTGACTATGGCAATGAAAGAAGAGGGCTGCTAGGACTTGGACCGTTGTAAATTTATGGGCTTGTGTATCAAGCATGAATGAAAAATGGGTCAACTTTGGTGGGCCTTATCAAGAACACCTGATGGTTGTAGTGAGTCCCTGAATTCTCCAATATATGGGATGATGAGAGAACAAGCATTCTCGTTTTCAATGCCACAAATCCTTTCACGGGGTTGGGGATAAAGAAATATGAGGGTCTAAAATGAATTGAGAGCTTGGACAAGCACTTGGCACTAGGACATGAGTTATGGCCACTTGAAATTCAATTTGCAAACCTCACTTCCAGTACAGAGTGGACGTGTTCCAAGGTTCTTCTGGCCCTGGCCTTTTTTCGCCTCTCAGGCCGGGGGGGGGGTATTTTCAAGATTGTTGGCTTTACCAAAGATGTGGGAATGGCACTGAGGATGAAGTGTTGAGCAAGGCCATAAATCAAACTTGTTTTCCTTCCTTACAATTTTTCCAGTCAGCAAAAGAGACACTCGCCCCAAAATCTCGAGCCATGTTGTTTCTCACTGACAGAAACGAGAATCCGTTGGGAACTTGAGATTGAAAGCAAGATCTCTATAGGTCTCTTGGGCCAAAGTTGGACTTCACCATTTTTTTTGTGGATACTATCGATATTTAAGCACTGGGATTAATGTGATGGTTTAAGAGCTTTAGCATGACATGTAATTCGACGAGAAGATTAGGTTCTTATGGTTATTCAGAAATACCTACATTATTTGTCATATAATAGCACTAACTTGGAACATGCTTTTTAGTCAATTGGTTTCCATTTGTTGCATGCCAAGATGAGACCTGGAACAGATTGTCCTTGAACTTATCCACTCGGTGGTGTTGACACGCTAATCGTTCTAGTGGCATTTAACACTGATTGGAGTCAAATACTGGTCGGTAGTCATGCTTTTACAATACGCAGTTTTCCACCCTATCAATTCCAAGCTCGACATTAGGCATTATTTACTCTCCACTTTCAGATATTTTGTACGTACAACGCTTTTAAACTGTGTTTAGATATCTCAGTTCTAAAAATGGCACGGTTTCGTTAAAACAAATTCTCATTTATTGGTACAACGCCTTCTTTTTAAAGAGCTTATACATTTTGATCCTTTGACCTTGAAAATTTGTTTTTGACAAGCTCTGAGACACCCTTCGAAATTGCTCAGAATTACACTAATATTCTCCCTCCTCGTCTTTCAACTTCCAAAAACATTCTAAACACACCAAATAATTTTGAACTGCAAGCTTTAAGAAATTGCATTACCACTGACTTTGACAAGTCAAATGGCGATTGTGGCGTAGGAGCCTGAATAGCCTGTGAAACTCTTTTTTATCACCCGTACCTTACAAACTGGTGCGGGTGATAGATTTTTGACCCACTAGTAAAATAAAACCCGTATATCTCTTTATCTCTCTGTCTTTCTCTTTCCATCAGCTACTATAGGCTAAGCACAGTCTGTATTTCCACTCTTAGCGGTTGGTTCCAATCTGAAGCCAAAAATGGGGAGAAGACAGAGAGTAAGGTAGACAGGTTCTTGGCATTGTTTCAAATGCAACCAGTTCTAATGTTCCCTTTGAAAAGATTTATCGGTTTAGTTTCTTCTTGCTGAGGTTTTGGGTTTTGGTAGACAAACAAAGAAGAATGTTTGTAAATGCTGAATCTCGGCTGCTTTGAATGAACAAAGGATACAAAACAAGAGGTTTAAAGTTCCAAGACGTGCCAAGCAAGATTTATGAACGACCCAGTTCATAGAGTTTAAATTGTAAAGATAACCAGTAAGATATATTTTAGTAAAATGGCTCAATATTAAGTTTTAGTTAGTAAATGGAAAGAAGTTCGCAATGCCATCATACTCAAAGTCAAATTCACGTCAAGTGTAAACGAATTTTTTTTTCCAGTTCCAGGTACTAAACTGTGTCGTGTTCCAATAAAAAACATTTTTTTACAAGCTCAATCCAAACATTATTCTCGACCAGTATCATCTTGCTTCAAGAGAGGACGCTTAATAGTTCCTAAAGAAACCGAAAAGTGAAGATAAACAATTTTCATGCCTTTACATAGTATTGACACGTGTCTAGTTACGTACATGCTCCAGCACAGAAGAAATCCTGACTTGAACCGTTCACTTTAGTCATTTCGTTCCCTGTTCTTGAAAAAGGATGATGATGTTTGCACATTGGACCCGGTTGGGGCTTCTTGATGAGGATGAGTGGAAAACCTAGTCACTTGCCAGCTCGTGGTTAGTGTGTATCAGCATTCCACGCCATGAAGCAATTAGAGGAACCAGTTCCTCACACCCTCTTCTTTTCCTCTCTCAGTCTCGCTAGCCCCCATCGCTGGTCTCACCTCTCCTCTTTCTCGTCGGAAACGAAGATGTCTTGTCATTTCGAGATGGATTACCCATACTTTCTAACCACCTTCTGAAGGGAAGAGTCTCCTCTCAGTCTTTCTCGGTTGGATTTGCTTGCATCGCGATATTCCGCCTCAATTATCCTGAAAGAAGTCGTCTCAGGGGTGAAAAATCCGAACAGGACGTCGTCCATGGTTTCGAGACCTTTGTTGTGACTTTTTACTCGCCGAGATTGCAAAGCCACTCGGAAAAGCCCCATGTACAAAGGAACCATCTTTTTCCACTAAGATTCATCCATCTTGAAGAAGGAGAGAGCAAACACGACACAATTGTCTAGCATGTATCTGTCTTGCAATTGAACAAGCTCATGAACAACGCCTTTCCTCTCTCTCTCTCTCTTCATGGTCCAACCGGAATGTGAAGGACACGAGCCCCTTGATCGAGTCTAATAAGAATATTAGATATCTAGTGCAGTAAAAGTTCTCTATTTGTGACATTTTTATGATAAATAATGTTTCCAAAATGAAAACGAAAAATCCCATAGTGAGGAATGCAGTATGTAAAACTGAAGCAAATGAATTCAAGTGTCAGTGTCTCCCAAAAAGTACATCCCAATTTGGTGGAGTTTCTAGATTGTGATTCTCTTCCGGTATTGAGACAATCTTCATTTACGACATTTTTTTCGGGGAGTCCTAGACAAAATGGATGTTGTCGACTTCTTCATCCGGACAGGTCTGATGCTGAAGCATTTCGAAGGCCAAAAGGCAGCCAGCAAAAAGTGACTAAGATTTGGGAGCTTGTCGCTCCTTTGTATTGTTCTTCGTCATTAGTGTATAGAAACTCGGAACTCGGGTCTCTTCTACGCCCATATACGTACTGTCGTTGACAACCATTTTTCATCCACCCAACGGGATCCCTTTTCCTCGTGGGGACCCGAGACCTTCGAAGTTTACCCACTCCACTTTCGCATTTGATCTTGTTCAAGTAAATTCAGACGGCAGTGGACGGGTGGACTTTCCCTAGAATGAACCCTCCGTGTCCCACTTTCCGATATCTATTTCGCGGTTCAGCGAAATGCGAAATCACAGATATGGCACAAGACGATCAGTTTTGAACTCTGCTGGGCCAACCAAACCTGGGCTCATCTATCCTGGAGTGAATCTATGACTCATGCCACAAGTGTGGTACCTGGTGCTATATCACTCTGTCTGAATCTCCAATATATTGGAGAAGTGTTTGTGCGCGGTATCGCGTTTGCCCACAAGCAATTCCCCTTCAACGTCGTTCTCCAAGACAACGGCAATTGTACACATAGAGAGTGAGGATAGACCATCCAAGTAGACGTAATAACAACGTGTCCGATTTTGGCCCAATTCCAAAGGGTTTCTCTGGACTTCGCTGAATAATGGAACAAGCACGGAAAATCCGACTCACGCAACCTCAGGCATATCGTCCTGTTTGTGTACGACCAGATGTGAAGGCCAACCTTTGATGGTAGTGTTTTTGCATTGTCTTAAATATAGAAAGGCAGACAATATGAAACCTCCTCGAGGGAGGCGAGGAATTGGTTTTCATTAGTTTCTCAGGTCCCCTTTCATTCCAACCCTGAGATTTTCATGAAGCACGAAAATCGGTTTATAGAATTTCGTATTTCGTAGAGACATGTTCAAAGGCTAAAGTGGAACTCTGATACCAAATTCTTAGGCCAGCCTTAATTACATTTCTAGACCACCAAATGTTGCACCCTCTTGACAGTTTGTTCAGACATCAACCATCTGTCATGTCACCATGAGCATGGAATCATGTAAGTGATCCACGTCATCCACGCATCTACAAAGTGCTTCGATTTTCAATGTCTTTGGCAATATACATTGTACGTAACGCCAGGTATTGCCACAATGATCAGCCATGTGAAAGCAATATGAAATAAGAAAATGGAAGAATGATGCGTCGTCACTTGTCAGCGTCGTCGAGGATTGGGATGTGGCTTTTATTAAATTTTTCTTCATTTTCTGACGTCAAAAGGGAACGGAAATAGGAACGGCTGCTAGTTGGCTGGCTTTCGGGTCGACATGGCCTTTCCTTCTTCTCCTATTTCGACGATTTGATAAATGTCATAATTTCCATTCTGACAGGGAAATCTTTTACCCGGCCCAACCACTCTGCCTTTCTGAGCCACTTAACGGAAGCAAATGATGAAAAGGCACAGATTTGCCCGAGATGAGATTGCCAAGCAGGAGCCCTTCTCGAAAATGGAGGGAACACAACTTCAACCACCAGCCAAGCCTCCTGCACGAGAGATCTTGGTCCAATGATATTTTTGTTCACTCAGGTTGAAGAGCGCAGACATGAAAACCAGATATTCGTGTTAGTCCTTTGCATTGTCAATCCTCGATTGGGCCATTGACATTCCACGGACACAGACCCAGGCTTTCTTAGAGCAGCTAAAGCTTAAGTGCTTAAATAACGGAACAATTAATTGAATAGAAATAGGCAGGTATTTTCCAAGGGAATTTTTGCCTTTTCTCCGATGGGAATCCGTTCCGTAGCGGAGATGGATTTGAAACGGAACATTTGTTATGAGGGAAGATAGAAATTATTGAGAAAAGTGTTGGGACAGGGTATTGAAGAGTGAACAAACGACAAGAGGATCAATCACTTTAAGGCTTCCTTACTCGTACTCCGAGAACACGGCCAAATATTTTGGATTCTCTTCTCAAATTTCGGCATCGGAGCCAAATGGAGTGACGTCCAATATCTCGCAAAACTGCCATAATGGCCAAAAGAAAATTGATGTACATGGATACGTCCTCCTATTTTGATTTGGTATCTTTTCTCGTTTGTTTGGATCAAGAAGAAACCACGGTCTGAAAGAATGGTCTGGCTTTCGCTGTCTGACTAACTTGTTAGGGGAAATTTTAGTGATTCATGTAAGGTTTGTTTTTATGTGAAAAAAAACGAATGAATTCTTGGGGGCATTATTCAATTAATCATGATTTGCGAAACCGAAATATGTGTCTTGAGTGAAAATAATCGTTAAGCTTTCTTTCTTACAACGCCCGGATTTCTGAAAGTTTGTCTTGTTAGCGTTTCGATAACGTAATGAAAGTTAATGCTACAAGCAAACATGTTTGTTTGGCCGTGTCGAACCCTCATTAAGAATTCAGAATGAAGCAATGTTCGTAATGTTTGCACATTTGAATTGCCAATGGAATTGATTCTGAAGGCGAACAAAATGAGTGAGATATTCCAACCGACAACGGCGGAACACTAGCCACCATCAAGATTAAGATTAAAGGCCGCGTTTCCCCAGGGCTTCTTGGATTAGAGCTTTTTCCAAGGTTTGGTCAATTTCACAATCAGGCGCATATGGTTTGCACACCTTTGTGAGTATACGGATGATACCTCAAGTTATTCTTGAATCAAACACAATATCCTACAAATATCAAAGTTTGCAATAGTCAAAGAAGAAGGTTTTGAACTCAGGTATTCGAAATCCTTTAGACAAATCTCAAGTTGCTGTCATCAACAATCTCTATGGTGAAATGTCTGTTCGTAATTGTGCTGCACGTCATGCGTGCAACGTTGGAAGTCCTCAGAAAATAAACAAGCGGCCCCAAGAATGGAGGCAATACCTTCGAATAGAAACTTGTAGTCTGTCTTGGATCTTGGCATTGATTCAATGCAGCAACAATTAATTTTGGAACTTTCTTTTTGCTCGCTCCCGGATCCAAATAGGAAAGAAGCGAGTGAACGAGGAGCGAACCCGAAGAACCTCGCGGTTTTGTAGGATCCTTTTTTTGGCTGCCGGTAGAAGGTGAGCGAACAGGACAAAAGAAACGAGAAGAAGACGCTATCCTGCCACTTACATGCATTCCCCGCCTTGAAATATAGCCGCACCCTGATAATTAATGTTTGCTATCCTGTTCCAATGCCATTTCAAGACATTCGTTTGCCAAAAATAAGGAACCATTCCATGTTCCCAGAACGCCCTCAAAAGGTGCTCTGTCAAGCAAGGATCTTGGAACATCTTCTGAAGAGACTTCAGAGTAAAACTTTCAAGCCCTAAGAGCTTCTCCATAACGATTTTAAGTATAGGCAAAAGTCAACACGAAACATTTGGGGAACGATATGCTCGTGGAACGCTTGGAACATTCTAACTAAGAATACAGACATCTTTGAGAGCTCCCATTCGCTCAACACCCATCCCTCGCCAAATACGCACGAATCTTCCCTTCTTTTGGAGTGAAGCCCGGAAGTGAAGCATCGGGTTCCTGTCCTACATCCGGCCCGTCAGAATACAGAATAGAGAGAAAAAGCCTCTTCTACAAGTGAGTGTGTTTCTCATTGAATATCATGAGTCAGAGGTTGAGGGGGGGGGGATGATAGAAGCTCAAGAGTCTGATAAATGAATTGGAGGCGGGACGAGATTCATCGACCCACCGACTTGGTTGGCCCTCGTCATGTTGCTACCAATGAGCTACATTCCAACATACAATTCAGTTATTATTTACAGACGTTGGATGGCTATTAATGACTACACAAGTGCTTCTGAGGGAGTTAGTAGGGAACTGGCCATCACAAAAGCCCTTCTTCCCCCTTGGTGGCCTTTGCCCCTGGCTCATTCTCCGCTACAAGCTATTGTGACTTTTGAGAGACCCAAAGTTATTGATCATATTTGCCCGAGTATCCAGAAGAGCCCTGAAAACACTTGCTCAAATTGATTTCTTCTATTGAAAGGGTGTAATTTTCAATTGCAAGGTTCCCAAAGGTTCCAATACCCATCTGATTTTACTAATGATAATGTGAAAAGTTCGCCATGATTGATAGTGATCCAGATGTGCCCAACTATGACGACGCGAGGTTGAGATGGGGAGTGCTCTGAATGGAACCTTCTTCAGGATGGAGGATGAAGGCAAAGTGCTTGGAAGAGCCTTCCAACTGAGCAACACGATTTCCGATCGCAACAATTCATGTGCCCTGAATGAACGAAGTGTGCCACCCAGCGGGGGGATCGTTTGGAGGGAACAAACCTAAGAGTACAATAGATTTGCTCGGCTCTACACTCGACCATTCTGGCATGGCAATCCCAAATCTTTGGGCGATGAAAAATGCAGGCACCAACTGGATAACGAGTGCAATACTTTTACACGATTGAACAAAAAAATACCGATCTCGTGTGAATCACATCAGGGTTAGAGAGCACCATTAAGAAATTTGATTGATATTGGCAGGAGTGCTCAACAGGGAAAAACTAATATCGTACCTAAAAAAGTACCCACAAACATTTTGAATAACGTGCCGCATGTCAATATGTAGATAATGATATAGTAGATATCACTTCTCTACCATACACGTCATTCCGTGATTTACCCGAGAGTCTTTCCTTTTCAGTCCACCCACCGCCAAGCTTTTTCCGCGTAGATTTATGCGTCATAACCTTAAGAAGTGGTTGCCAAAGGATTTATTACATTTTGGGCTAACTTTGAGACAAATAGTTAAGATCTCTATAAAGCAACTGTAGACATGGCGTTTTCAACTTGCTTTTTGTGGCCAAACAGGGTGTCTATTGGTCTGAAATGAACCCAACCGTAGGTGCTTAAAGCTGGACTTGATGGTTCCTTTGGCTCGATAATGACTTTGTCTCCCAGATTCGGTGTCAATGGGATCATGATTCAGCAATGGCTGCCAAGTTCGGAGTTTCCTTGATGAGCCAACTCCCTAGACAATGGATATGACGGCAACCAAATTAGTCACGCTTATCTTTCCTAGTTTTTGTCACTAAGGTGACCAGTTGTAGAAAATATAACTTCAGTTGCATGACCTTTTGAATATTTCAAGTTTGTAAACCTCTTGCTTTCTGGTTTTTTACATCATCAGATTTGTACCCATATGAATACAACAAAAAAGATTATTTCATCCCGATGCCGATTGTATCCAGAGGTTCACAGGTCACCCTTGGGCGTTTAGGAATCAGACAGGTGAACACTGAACTTCCCTCCCCCCCCTAGCTTTACGCCCTCCCTTCAGAGTGGGTCGCTCCCTCTTGCTCTCAATTTCCCTCTTGATCGGATTGCCATGGAACAAAAGCTCTTGGGAGTCATTCCACTCGCTTTTGAAGCCAACTGGACAAGTAACCCTGCCAAAAAAGGAGGTATTGGTGCCAGCCACGCCATTCTGACGAAGTAATTATTCTTTCGTCATACCAGCATTAATCTTTCATTATAAAACTTTCAAAGCTAATTTAGATAGAGACTTCCATCACCTTGAATTTCGCATAGGTTGCGTGCAAACCTAGAATACATTGCGTTTGCAGTCTCCAAACTTTCCCGAATGCCGCCAAAAGTGGTTTCAAATCAGCGTGGCAGTCGAGATACCGTAAAACAGAGTATCCAGGTACTGTAAAAGGCTTCTGGAACTTTCATATGAAAGAATACTGGAATATTGGAAAATGTTCTTCCCTCTCTTGTTTGAATGTCACCATGAACCTTGGGAGAAGTTTAGATACAATGACAGAGAACGAAAAGACCGTTTGTTATTGTGGAACATACCGTAGTTTGGGTACATGAGCGTTCCGTGACGAATGCTTTCCATGTTTGCATGCGAGCATATCAGAAAGTCTCGTCATCACTACTACCATTGTCTAGATTTCCAGTCTCGGAGTTGACATGTGTCCAATTCATCGCCCAGCCACAATCCACAATTCAACCAGTTCTCATGCTTTTTTATGCTCGCTTTTCTCCTCGTCATGACAGTTCTAAGATCACGAGGGAAAAGGGAAAGAATCAAAAGTGCGCGGGACGAGTGAACAAACAAGGAGCCCGTGAGGCAACTGAAAGTCAATGAGCGAAGCAATTCTTAGCCCAACGTCATTGCGGTCAAAATCTTTCCGAGGTACCTCTAAACAACATTGTCAACAAGCTCTATTCGGATGACATGGCAACGGTACCCGCGAGTCAAAAAATGCATATCCTAGCATTTTCATTTGACTTCAATCTCCCCCGTTTTTGTGGGTTCTTACTTTAGAATTGTCCGTTTTAATGCAAATAAAGGAAAACCGCACTCACCGAGTAGCAAGTGCACATAGAGAACAATCATCACCCGTATGTACGCCATGGAGTGAATAGCTGAGTTGTTCGGTGTCAAATAAGGAGGGTGTTCGGGCAGATGTGAGCTTTTTCCCTCCCGATCCGTATCCAAGCGAAACTACATCTCCCAATGTTCTCGAAAATTCATGGTTCAAGGCAATCGTTCATCCTTGCGAATTAAACGACCGTTGGTACCAGTTGGATCAGGTCAATAATTATCGATCCGCTCCATTCTGCATTCGAAAAAAAACCTGCTTGTATGAAGAGTGTCGGTCGCTGGATATCGGGGATGGAACTATGGTTTGGCCTACGTAGAACTGCAGTTTGGCCCATCGGAAAGGATAGGATCTTTGTTTGGATGGTGTGCTGCAAGGGTGATGAATCAATTAGGGCAATCTCTGATTGTAATCTGCACAGTAGGGATACTCTGACAATTCCTTAATGGAGCTTGTGTGTACGAGTGTGTGTGTGTGTGTATGCCTTAAGTACAATACTCTGGGAGATCAAGGGAGGATTGCCAACTCTGGTTTGATCAATAAGTTTCCACACACATGAACAACCCTGAGAGATCTCATTACGACACTCTCTGGGGGTGAGACTGCGAGTATCGATCAAATACTTCGAAGACTTTCAACGGGCTGATCGATACGTTTAAAAGTGCTACTTTTGCGTTTAAAGCTACCATATCAGATTCGAATCGTTTGAGCTACGACGTAAGAATGAAAATAAAAGACGGCAAAAATAGGTTTTGATATTATTTTATTTGATCCACTTATTTTCAGAATTAACGCACAATTTTGTGCTCAAAGCCAAGGAAGTTTGTTTAGATTTTGATCTTAAACAAAGTGAAATTGAAGCGTTTAAGAGATTTACTTTATATCGTCTTCAAATGTAGTAGTGTATTACATTTTACATGTTACATGCAACAGTTTTCGAGATAAGCGCGTTCATACGTTATGCTTTTCAAATCCGTTGCATTTGTCAAAATTTTCGGAAATCAAAAAGCCGCCCGGCCCAAATCAATTGACTTCGCATTCTCACAATTATCCAACTAGCTTTGTGTGCTTCTTTGACACCATAATGAGCCGTTATTGAGCCTTTGATTTCAGGTCAGTTCAATCTTCGCCGTTGAATGTACCTTCAGTAACCAACGGGAGAGATGAGCAAGTAACCAGTTGTGCGGTGGTTTTGTTTGGTGACGGGACAACCAACCAACCAACCAACGCTTTGGGAGGTTCCGTTTTTTCTTGCCCCAGGGTGAAGAATGCAGGGCGACCCCGAAGAATGGAAGAAGTCATGAAGTGAGTGGTGCATTCATTGCACACGAGCACGACAAATAAACATGGTCGTCACAACTACCACTACCGTCACCGCCACAAAGGCATTCAAATGACATTCATACACACGTTACTGGACTGTACAGGAGGATTTTTCTTTTTGTTTGCCTCGAGTCTATTGAACATTGGAAGCAGGTGGACCAAAGAAGCAAAAAGAAGAGAGAGAGAGAGAGAGAGCAAGAGAGTCTCTTTGAAGTTCAGGACATCTGCATATTGTTTACACTCAATAAGCAATGTTTAATGAACACACGCCCACCCCTTCACATCTCACTGGGAGTCAACGAGAATTGAACAAGTGCTACATAAAAGCATCCACCTGGTCGGTGGAGCTTTTTTAGAACTTGTTTCCTTGCAGGCATGACGCTTTTTTAAAAGGAAGGATTTGCGGCCAAGAAAGTGTGAGAAAGTGTATTAGCCCCCCCATTTTGAACAAACATCCGAAATGGATCAGCAATATTCCCACCGGCGAAATTCGAATTCTCTCCAACCCCTTTTCTGAAAGATTATCCCTCCAAAATCCTACACTCTGTTTGGTCGGTCGCCTGAAATCAGTGACATATATTCCAAGAGCGAGGAAAGAACAGGAGAAAAGACTCCCCAAACCATTGGTTCGTCTTGGAAAACGGGCATTGCAATTTTCGTCCCTAATCAATCTGTCGAGCAAACTGCATTTATACTGTGTAAGCAGCGTTCGAGAAATCAAAGCCCCGTCAGTCAAACTGGAAAGTCTAAACCATCCATCAATTTCATTGAATGGTCGGTCCGGAAGGACAGGGTGAGTGTATCGGATGACAACCAAATCCGGCTTCTCTGCTCACCCAGTCACGAATTCATCCCTCCAACCCTTTTTCATTTGTACTTACTACCTTGGTTGGTTGGTTGGTTGGTTGGTTGGTAGCGAGGTAGGCTGAGGTGTCCCGTTCAACTCTTTTGTCTGCTCGGAGAAAACAGGGAGAAGAAAAGGTTTACCAGTGTGGTCGAAATGGTTAGACTTACTCCAAGCTTTGGAGACGGCGAACCTGGACAAAGTGGATTAGTCAGTGATGTCCTCCAAAGTAGAAAGAGGTGTCCCACCGACCTGAGACAAACCGGATATGAGAAGATGGATCTGGCTGATAAATTCCATGAGAACAAATCTGTTCAGGGGACTTCAGGGGTGTGTGAAAATGCATGTTCCAACGGGGGCGGGACCTTTTGTTTCGTCATGAACCTGACATAATGCTATCTGTCCTGATTGTTCAACATCCCCCCGTCAACTATTGTCCACGGCTATTTCAAGCCTGATCATGAGAATATGAAATGGGACTGATCCCAAACAATATCCCAGGCCGAAGTATCTCCTTCATGTTTTAGGCGCAATTTCTGTCTCCATGAGAGGACACCGTTTAGCCGCCGCTTTTGGACTTTGTCTTTGTCCTTTGACGAGTGATCATTACATTGGGACGGTTGCTTAAGCATTGAGTCCATCGTCAAACGAGTGTATGATTTACGAACACTATACGTATGTCTCAGTATGTGAGTCAGACGAGCGTTTGAATGTGTGCGTTAATTCAATACTCAGGAAGGGAGGGGTCAGTATTTCTCCACTTGAAAAGTTTCGATGATAGTTATGAGTGGCTTTGCCGTGCTTCACTACCTTCGACGTCTACTGAGCAACACGAGGTGGAAACATACTACCACTGACTACTGATATAGAAGTATGTAGTTGCTGGACAATCTATCTATGTACAGTATCCTGGGACTGGTGCATTGGTGGTGGTAGTGGTAGTGGTGGCAGTGATGATGATGACTGACCGCTTCCATTATGATTGACTGCACATGAGTAAATTTTATAGTGATATTTTATGGTGGACGTCTTTGCTGCCAGGTGCATCAGGGTTGCTGTCTCAGCATCCCCGACTCAAACCCGACTCTGGTGCTTGAAACGCATTTGATCACGAAGGCGATACATAATGTACACCAAGTAGTACACAAGTGGAGTTAATATGTTTTGCATACTTTTCGTGTTGGCAACGCTGAAAATTTTTGCCGCCAAAAATAGCAACAGTGACTGTATCTCTCAGTCGGCCACAATAAAAACCTATCAATGGCTATTGAAGATAAAGTTTAGATTCAGGGAGGAACGGACTGTTGCTCGATGACTAGTTTGAAGGGTGGAGGATGATGATGAATGGCCATTTGCAACAACACTTGTTGTTTTTAGTTTTAGTACTTCTGTCCAGGTTGGTTTCAAATGTCAATCAAGCCCTTCCATAAACGTTAGTTTTGAGATATGTAATTGACAGGTATATTCATGAGGGATTCTCATCAGAGCATTTCTCAAGTCCATTGGATTTCTGAATGGATGGTGGATGGATGGCAAGTTTGACGTGAGACCCTACATACAGAAGGAATAGGAGCCTGGATTATTACCACAATATTAATATGTATGAAGCTAGTCCATGACTTTGCAATTTCATTCCGGGAGTGTTCGATTTCGAAGGAGCGGGTAGTAAAACCCACTCTATCTCTATATTTAGTTTATTCCTGCAAGTTCAAGTTGACACACAACCTTCATCCCGTCATGGTCAATTGCGAATTAACATCTAAAATGAGCTTGGAATGCAGAGAAGGCAAAGCTCAATTGTGGCACTTGAATGATGCTTTCTGGCCACCCTGGTAAGAAACACGATGGACAATCGCTTCAAATTCCTGCGTGTCAACATGGCTTTCTCGCGTTTGAAATGCCATTCTGGATGAAATTGGCATCATTGGACACTCAATAACAGGATTAAGTGGATCAGAAGAGACCAGCATTGCTGGAATGGCCACCCAACCAACTACCCCAGAACAAGTCCTCTAAGCTTGGGTCTAGTCTGAGAGCTGAGCATCAAAGAGTTCAAGGTGTCACATAAAAATGCAGATATTTTTCAAGTTTATTGGATGGAAGTGATTTGTGAGGCTCTAAGAAGTTGAGAGAGAGAGAGAGGAAAAAAGAAAGCGAATCCATGGGCGAAACTCTCACCGGGTTCTGGGCTCTCTTAGCTTTTCCATCAACCCCATCACTCTGGTTCTTGCTCAGTCGTTGGAATGATTCCAGAAAATGGGCCGGATGTCCGCTTCTCGATGGCATTGATTGAAGTTCCGTTTGATTTCAATCCACTCTCCATAAATCAACGGGGTGTCCGCGGACTCTGAGGACTATATTCAAAATTTGGGGGCCGGAGACGAGGGCACAATAGTGACAAAAAAGGAAAGTCTTGATTGGATTGTTGACGACACACGCATTCCGGAGCCTATTTTCAGGGACGTTATTTGCGTTTTCACCTAGTTGAGAGGAGAAAAACAGGATGCTCACCCCCATTGTTCGTGGTCAGGATCAACTGAAAACCAACCCCATTCAACAGCAAAGGAATTCCATTCAAAAAACGGATGGATCTCCATGTCCTCCGTCCAATGGATATGATAATCCTTAGCCAAATATTTTCGGCCCACTTGCGTCAACCTGCACCGGGATGTCGAACCGACCAATGTCATCAACCCTTCATTGGAGTGAGAGATTTCGATCAAACTTGGTTTGATTATGTTCAAACTGAGACAGAGAGGTGAGTCTATTTAGAATTGACCAAACAAGTCTAAATCGAAGCGGACACCTGTCGCAAGACAAGGGAAAAAGAAGCCCCCTTTTACTATCCGGGCATTCTCCACCTCCTTATTGCTCAGTGTATAATGTATGTACTGTGGACTACCTGCAACCCATCGACCCGTAAGTTGATCATTTCTTCCTTCTCCGCCTTCTACGTGTTTCTCGTTGCTTATTCCCAGACACATGAAAGCCACCAGGGCATGACCATATCCATCATAAGTCAGAACGACCAGTTTTGGACGATTTCAGAATGTCTAGCAACTTTTTTGCTCCATCTCGCAGTGGAGGTGATCTAATGAAATATGTCGGTTCTGATGGCGTTAATAAGTGTACTAGAGGTGAGGTGACTTTTTCATAAATTATCGAACAATGGTGCCGGCAATTCGATGTTCCAGGCAGCAGGTGGTTGGTTATAAATAGTGTATTGGCACGTGAATGTGGAGCCATGTTCAATTCCATATAGCACACCAATCCAACGACGTAGGATGGCGAATGGTTGCGTTGGTTCCCCAACCAAGCAATGCTCTTCCCCCTCGCTGCCAATTGTCACGGCTCAATTTTAATCGTTCGATCCTATGGTTGCACAACGAGATATACACAGTATAAAGTATGTGTCCGTATGTGTTGGTATCCCTATTGTCATCGGTTAAGGCATAGAACCGCCATCGACACGGATGACTTTTGCCCTGGAAAGCAACACCAATGTCCAAATGAAGAAACACGCTTGACTTCCGCCATCTTTTGCACGGCCCTATCTCCTGGCTTGAGGGTTGGCTATCAAGAGCACCTTGTTTTAACTTAATTAAGTTATGGGAGGAAAAGAAGGACTTTTTTCATTTTATAGTCATCCCTTCGTTAAGGTCCGAGTAAAAGCCTTTTGTCCACAATACATAATCCCAAAGTTTTAGCTCCACAGTTTGGCGGTCATTTCTCTCTGCACTTGCTCATGCTTCATCACGTGCTTACGTACATCAAAGCACACTTCTTCCTTCATTCAAAAAAAGAGCCAGAGAAGGACTTTTACTCCACAGCACAGAGTTTGGTCTGGTGGGGCATCTCTCTGTTGGATGTGGAGTCAGCTTTTGTGAGCAGGCAAATTAAGCTTGAAGTGGCAGATGACATCTGGCCAACCCGTGAGCAATGAGCTTCAGCCATACAGAGAGTGAACTTGGTATTGTTGCATCAAGTTGGGTCTGGCTGCATCTGCAATCTCGTTTAATCCCTCTGTTAAGCCTGAGCTGAAGCATAGCCAAACGCCAAACCCGGCCGACATCATATATGCTTATACACTTGTGTAGTTAGCAAAGCAAGTGAAATTGGGGGCTGATGCCACCTTTTTTTTGCCGGGACATGGGGGTCGTTTTCACTTTGGAAGGCAGTGTATGACTAGCACGAGATATCTGAGACGAATGGCAGGAGTTTTTCCAATGATTCGTTGGCGGAAACAGCCTCATTTTCCAACTGGACTGGATCCATCTTTGGAAGTGGCCTGGGTAAGGACGAGGACACAACCACCACCTACACCACCACTGCCAACAACAACGTCGACGACAACAACGGTGTTTTTAGCCCACAAAAGATGCTACTGAAGATGGCATCTCGAGGGAATTTATGGGGAAAAGATTCGCGTCATTAGCATGTAATTCTCCCTCTTTGTCCATGTCTGGCCACGAGAGCCTTCTTGTTTAAAGAAAGGAAATCCTCTTTTGTCTTTGTGTGACTGTGCCGAAGGATCTCGGGTTTCGAGACGTAATGGAGCTCAAACAGGAGGAAGCCAGGGAGCCGGGAGACTGACCTTGTTCACCAGGAATGGAGATGGACTTCTTGGACCAGAGAGTCCATTTCTCATGATCTAGCCCATCTTCTCAATCAAGAATCACGCCTCGGCTTTTAACTGACTGGCCATTCAAAAGAGCATCCAACATTTTTCAATTCGAAATAGATTCATCCAGGCATTGAGTAGTATGAGGGCTCTTGCATTATTTACAAGTAGGAACGGTTCTCTCCACAATTCATGGTGGAATAGTTCCACTCATGTTTCACCTCCTGGATTGACCTTTTCTCGATGGAAGAGCTTGATGTTTAAACACGATTATCAATGAACAGAACACGGGGATGTTAGTTAGCTTTCAAGTCGGAGAGTTGGCCACAGGAAATGGTTCACATTTATCTCAAACCCCCAAACCGATCCAAAACTCGAGCTGGACTTGGCGTTGTGGGTGCCTCCCAAGGCCAGTATGAAACAGTTTGATTACGATCAAGGAACGATCGGTGGAACAAAAAGCGCTGAAAACCGAAAGTGATTAATCACCTCCCAAAGCCTGGCACAAAAAAGGGGATCCAGGATCCCTGCTCTAACAACTCCTCTCCATAGAAGAGAAGGAGACCGAGAGCGATCTCTGATAGGGACGAGAATGATGTTCCTTGTTGAAGAAGTAGGGGGCGAGGAGAGTGAATAAGATTTGCTGGGCAAGCACTAAAACTGATAATTTCTTTACAACATTCTTCTTCCACCGACAGCTATGATGATCAAGACGGAAATTGATGAGAAAGAACCCGAGGAGGGAGTAGCAGCAGGAGAAGGAGCACGAGGGGAGCAGAACCGAGCTTCAATGGCGTAGCATGGTATGGTTGGTATGGCATTTAGCGTTGGAATGGCGATGGTAAAAAGTCGTCTGTGGATTTTGGGAATCAACTGGTTCCAACTGGTGGATGGAACAACGATGGCTAAACTTTTTTTTCGTGAGCCATTTCTTTTTCGTCTAAGAGTTCCATGTTCCATCTCGGGGCAATTCCGACAAAGCTGAAATCCAATACTTTCCTTCATCTCCCCATCCACTTTTGGAACAGAGCACTGGGACTGTGGAACAGCTGTTGAGCCTCAATTGGAAGACTTAAAGCTCGGCTCTGAGACTGGTTGGGAGCTGAGTGGGTGGATGGCCGCTCGTCGTCTCCTCTTCCTTCGTCTAAAATGCAAATGAGAGATCTAAATGGAGTAATTTTCTCTCAATTTTTATGAAACTTCAAACCCCACTGCGCTAGAGTTTCTATACTCGTGCAAGAAAAGTTCCCGAGAAAAGTTCTCTCCTATTTCAAGGATCCTCTTGAACGACATGGAACATGGCCGTGGTGGCGGTGGCGGTGGCGGTAGCTGTAGTGGTGGTAGTGTTGGTGGTTCCATTTCATATTTCGCGGTTTAAAGGAAGTGTAAGTCAAGAGGATCTCAGCCTTCTCGGTTCCCAAAGCTTGCCATCCCAAGCCCACAAGCACGCAAACACACACGCACACACGGGCACTCATTTCCACGGATCAGGAAACTCGTCCCAAGACATTTTAATCAAGTTGGAAGTTTAAGCTCTTGTTGGCTCCTCAACATGTTCAACTTGGCCTCCCTAAAGTTGAAGAGATCTGGAATCGCCTGGCTGCTCATTTGTTTCCCAAGACCGCCGAAAGATGTCAGTGCTGCGGGGATCATGAGCCGTCATGCAGCTCAATTCTCCAGCCCTGGGCTACATCTAATAAACGTTATAGCCTCTGTCTCGCTCATCAAGGAATGTTTTATGATATTGATCCCACCCAAAACCAGCAATTCGTCCCAGAAATCGGGATCGTGTCCAAGTTTTTCCCGTGTGACTCGTGCCAAAATTTGGCCCCTCAATCGCTCATTCAGGTTGGACGTGGAAACTTTCCACGCCTCCAATTCAAAAATGTTCTACGTTGAGCTTCAAAACTGGCCTACAAAACACTGGGAATAATTGATAAATCGTGATGCTTTCATCTCAAATCTTCTCGGAATGCAATCGAAGAGGGGAAAAAAGTATCTTCATTAACATACCACAAGAAATGAGTCCTGAGCGATGAACAATGAAATAGTTTCTCTTTGAGAATTGTCAATAACTCAAATTGAAAGTTCTCCAAAGTTTTGAGGAGGCTCTCAACATTCGTCATTCGTTGGATAATCTCCTAAATGAGCCCCCCACAACTAACTTGAAGGTCCACCTTGATCGGGCCTTTAAATCCGACAATGCGCACAAATCCCGTAGATTTTATTCGACCTTTGGATTCTACAGTGATGGATCCATTGGAAGAGTGCCAAAACTCTGGGACATTTGGGTTCGCAGAAGGAGGAGGAGGAGGAGGAAGAGGAAGGGGACAAAGTTTGTGCTTATATTGGCAAACTCGGAGAGGTTTTGGAAATGACTGCTGGGAGTTATCTGGTGACTGACTGACAGACTGGTTGGCCCTAGCCATCACTCTTACTCGAAATGTACGACGGTGCGTGTGTTACTGTCTATTCAAAGTTGGATCGAGGCAATCCAATGCGTTTTCAATGGAATGACTTTCTGCTTTAAGAGGAGAACTTTTCAAACTTTGCAGTCGGGTTTTAAAGTGATAACGGAATTAATGACTTCGTTTGCTATCTCCAATTTCCCAACGCCAGCCAACCAGCCAACCCATGGGCCAGCCAGTCTCATGCGTATTTGCCAAGTATGATAGAACCTGGTGCAGGACTACGAGACTCTGAGATAGAGCCATGCCAAATTCAAAGGATCCCTTGCCGTGAAAACTTACGAATGATCTTTGTTTCCGAGGGTTTGTGGATTGCTTTGAAATGAACTTCCTCGCCCGCCAGCTAGCTCCTCGAGTGCTCTTTGGCTTCTCATGTCAAGTTTCTATTACCTCTTCCAACCCTTTTAGGCTGATTAAATGAGTTTGACATGAGAATCAGAGCCTCACAATGCCTCACACAGGAAGTCTCTATTTGATTTAATAATTGATGAGAACCTTCTTCGTCCCATTCCATTGAAAGCTCCTCGAGTATCCGCTTCAAGACGGTCGTGGAGGTGGAGGAGGAGGAGGTGGTACGTAGTGCTTAGTGGCCAAGTACGTAGTACCCACAGCATAGAGTGTACCTCAGAAGTGAGTGCCGTCGAGTCCTCTTTTGTCTCAAAAGCTTCGCTTACAGTAGCTCAAAGATTCCTCCGGCCCAACCATAAAAGCGACCATTGAAAAGACCTCAAAGTGACTTTGTAATTAAACCTGTAAGACATGTGATTATGACCACCGCTGTCTACTGTACGTAGGCACGATACTCACTTAGTATGTGTGCATGTGGCATATGATCCATCCACACTGACTGACTGACTGACTGCACCTGCTGGAGGTATGGACATCGAATCAATACGGACTTCTACGAAGGGCTGGATGGAATCAAACGACAAATGAATGTGAATGGATGTTTCTCTGACATAGTGTATATGGACATCCATGAACTGTTCGAACTTGAGGGGGATTTGAGTGAGCTGTGCTCAAGTATGACGAGGCCGATTCAGGATTCGGAGTTGTTGAACAATGAGCCGCTTCAGAAGTCGTTCGTTTCCTCCATTCACCTTTT
The DNA here is from genome assembly GCF_007210705.1 of Tigriopus californicus. NCBI lineage: Eukaryota > Metazoa > Arthropoda > Copepoda > Harpacticoida > Harpacticidae > Tigriopus > Tigriopus californicus. Next base: position 12,945,843 of record NC_081447.1, read on the forward strand.
GAGATTTTCTCCACTCCTCAAAGGGAATGAATGAGCAGGGGGAATTTGGAATGGGACTTTTACCTCTTGTCTTAACACAATCTCTTTAAGGTCTTTGAGGCTCAAAAGTGCCTGAGGGAGAAATTCTGGACCTTTCCCCACGTTTTACTCAGTTTCTTGAAGCGCCGTCGAGCTTCTCGGTCCAGTTCTTCGCTCTCGTTGGTCGTTGTCTTTTTTTCCACCGTTTGATCTCCAGACACTCGAGAATGAAGTTCAAACATCAAGGAGTTGAACTAGTAACACGCAAGGCTAAACCACTCTCTGGCCTCAAAATAAAGCTCTGGAGATGGCCCATGTAGTTTGAAGAATAAGCGAGGATTTCTGATTCCTGCTTCCATTAAACCAGGTCGGAGATGGAAGTGGCGTTGTTCATTAGCATTCATGAGGAGCTCTCGACCCTGATTGACTATGTGGGAGCTCGTCAACCATTCATGTGTGTCCTTGGACGTGTAAGTCTTCGACCTGATATCAAATGTCATTCAATTATTGATTGGGAAAGAGCAGCCGGTCGTCTCTCATAGCTTACATTTACTGTATACTGTACATTGTACCCTCTGAACTAAGCTCACCCAAGGCATATTGTATGTACGTTCTACGTAGGCGCCTTTCTTTCTTGCGGGGACACTGATTTCGAAACACCTGCAGTTCTTGATCTCCAATGCCCTCAGTGATTTTGGTTTCCAATGTGTCTCGGTGGAAAACAAAGGTGGAAAAATTGTCGACGTTTTTCATTTTGGACGCGGGTTTTTATCTAATCGTTCTGGCACAATGGCAAAATCTCTCCCGGTGAGTTTCGGCTAACAACTACGTAGCTACCTGAGCGCTCAAAAAGTGCGAGATAAACACCGGCTTTGACACATGTATTGTCCTTACAACACGTACAGTAACAGTACAGCCAGATCTACGAGAGGAGAACATCAATGTGTGATTAATGAAATGCGAGGCCAACTGCGGATCTTTCTCGGGGACATTCCTCCACCCATCCATCGATCTATCCATCCATTCAACCATTGCTATGTTTAGATCCCTGCCCTAATTTGACACTTCCATCACTTTTGTCCTTGGTCGCCACAAAGAGATCAATATCAAATGATGGTTTTTCACACCATGGAAAATCTCGGAACTCACCGATAAACCCGTTGATCTCGGATCAATCTCGCTGCGACAGGGTTCGTGATGGTCGCTCTGGTTGATTGGTGGTCTACTCCCCCCTCATCTCAGTCCCTTCAACCATTTTAACTAAGAGATGGTACGAGGGTGGTGGTGGTGGTGTTAAAAAAAGGTCGAGACCCTGACGATGATGAAGCCACAAAATCGACCTGCTTCTTTGTCAGCATCTCGAGGAAAGTTTAGCCCTGTCCACAAAGCACTCAGTATCGCAATATGATCTTGTTTTTCCGGATTGTCAATTTATCTCGGACCAACAATCCCCCTCCCCCCGAAAATGGCTCACAAATCGGGAGTGGAAGCTCTGATTTGCTCATCCCATCCTTTTGACGCATTTTTTCGACCATATCAATTGTGGTCATTCATTTTAGGGATGGAGCTAAAGAAGGAAGGAGCTTATGTTCATCGTGATTATAATGAGGATGGGGGTCTTTGCCTATGGAGGTGGAAAATTAAAATGGGAGTGAGGAGAATGAGGCAGACGATGTCTCAATCTCAAATAGATTGGGGGGGGGGCGCAATGACCCTGATTTTTATGATTGACATATTTTGAAGAAAACCTCTTGTTGGCATTTGTCACTTTGAGTAGCAAATAACAAGAGTCAATTCCGAGATCAGGTAGTTCTTTTATCCTATCAATTCAACAACTTTCAACAGCTTCATGTGGCATAAAACGTCAGAAGGAGTCAACACGCCATCGCGTTGGCTAAGAATGGCCATCAAACCAGCAGGCAAGCGTTTACGACCACTGCAGTACCAGAATACCAATGCACGTAGTACAACAGCATTATTGCTTGCTTGGACTTTGTACCTTTCGGTTCCCGAATCCAGGTTCCACGGCTACGACCTATTTTCTCACTGCCAATTTTTGACCGATTCTATTTTCAAATGTTTCTATGTTCAAATCAACCAAAAACAGGCTTTATTGTGCTTTGAGGGATGTGGTGTACTCATGGGAATGTTCCCATGATCCCTTGAATAATTGCGATGAAAAACTTAGTGGAACGTTACGAGCATTCAACATTGTGATATCCATGATGTCCCATAAAAAGAGCAAATTGATTGGCTCAAATTCATTCCTTTCACTTTGCTCTCCTGGAAAAACATAATGGGGTACACATTAAGCAATTTACTCAAGCACCCACGTCGTCCCTTCGGAGGAACGCAATGGTTTGATGGGTGAGTGTGCGATGATGTCCCCGACCATTACGGGACGTGTGTGGGAATTGGTTGCGGTTCCATCGAGGATTTCGGTTTATCCAAACTACGAGAAAAGAAAACTTTCAAAGGTTAAAAACAAAAATTGCTACATGCCAATATTATGGACTGGGATCGCTTCCCAAGGGACCTTCCTCGTTCCTGTCATGGTCGTATGCACTCTGGTGGGGAAAGTGTTGTTGAGCGAGTGCTAGCCGAGCAAGAAGACAGTTTGGCCATGAATACCCCCGACTGTTTGGATGGATCGATATCCACGCCATATCAGAGCTCCCAACCGACCACTGCTGGGTGATCCCAACTGATAGGTCACTTCAGGATTCTCTCGATATGTACGTGGCCACGAACCGCTCTCTTTATCGTTATTCCCATACCAATGACACTGGGGAAACTGACAAATGTCCTCGGAGTCAATCCTCTACATATTTCAAGTTTTTGGTGTACTCATCATATCGAACAAACATGTCAAAAGGAAATAGGTTGACATTTATGAGCATTTTAGAGGTTCGTAGTCGTGTAGCAAACAAAAAAAAGAAAAAGGAAAAAGTAACCGGTCAGGTTTTGCGAGTGAATGCAAAGAGCATCAAATCCGAGGACAAATAACATTCCCCCCC
>NC_081447.1:12948886-12992263 GCF_007210705.1 Tigriopus californicus
CTTCCCCGTACTTCAAAGAGGCCATCATGTTGATAGGGACGTTGAAGGTAGTGAGTGAGCTGACGAGAGTCGAGAATGCTCACACACTGTCTAAAGTAGTGAGCAGCAGTGGTGGTTGTCGTTGTTGCTGTTGTTGCAACAACTAGGGGGAAAATGATCCGCGAGTCTGGGGAAAAAGTGACTAGCGAGCCAGTCGCTCGGTGGAGTAGATTCCCACGTAATGAGGGAATCCAACCATGAACTTGGCATTCAAAGGTTGTTATTTTTTCCTCTCTCTCTCTCTGTGTGCCGTTCCCTTCTCGTCGGAAAGTTCCACGATTTTGCCAGCTTTCCTGGTGAGTGGCACACGCTCATTGATTATGTTCCTCCAAAGTCAACTTTTTGCCCATGACTCACACGTCCGTTGTAGTCCAAATCTCTGGAGGGAAATCTGGCTCATTAAAGCCCGTTTATCACGAGACACAACCGAAAGTCCTTGGCTTTATTAGCCCATTGACAAGAGACCTGAAATGATCTCTTGTTTTATGGCCCATACCAATGGACCAACCATGTTCGTAGACCGTTGCCTTCTAGCACAGGGAGAGTCCAGTTGTGGGTGATCTGTGACAAACTGACTGACATTTGCATGGAGGGTGGGAGGTGTAGCTTTAACAGCTTGGATCATGATGATGATGGCAACAACGACGATGACGACGACCCTTCGGATCTCAGGTGATATAAACGCTACAAAAAGTGCAATTTCCGGCAAACACGGCACGCTGGACTCTCGCCAAATCAATGGGAAAAGTTTCGCTCGCAGAAGTTGTATCAATAATCGCAAGATCAGGCGTTTAGGCTAAGGCAAGCGATATATCTGCCATTACGGTGGCATGTAACGCTTCCTTGAAATTGCTCTTCATTTGATTTCCGTTTGTTCATTGGTCTGTCTTGTGTTGGTCAGTCATAAGAAAAGTCAGTTATTCTTACTTAAGCTAATGACATTTAAAAGAGGATCCCAAGGATCCGCCTATCCTTAGATGCATAAAGTTTCTTCATTCCGTTGTTTCCACCACTTTGTCGGTGGAATACTTGTCCGCGAGCAAATACCACCACATGACTGAAATCATTCCAATTTTTTATCTGCTAAGATCCGTTGACATTTATCAAAAAGATTTGTTTTGCCTTGTAAGAGGGTAATTAGTCATGAAACTATCAACATGATTAATCTCCATGACTGGACCAACGTCAGACAGCAGGCAAAAACTCAGGCAACATTGAGGTCATTGGTTTGGCTAGAGTTTCAGACTTGAAATATGGTTCTTTTTTTATTTCTCTGTGGTATTTCGAGTAGTTTTGCCTCGCAAAACCTGTGGCTGAATCTCCACCTATTGGTTTACCGTATATAGTTCATTGGACTCGGATCTTGTTGATGTGCGAGTAATGTCCATGCGACCAAAAGGGACAACGCCTTCTGACTTAAAACTTAATTTCGGTCCAAGCCAAGCTCATAATGACATTTTGGACATCCATCGCCAAGTCGACAATGTACTACGTACGTATTGTCAGCACTACAATACTCCTACTGCAACACACACACGTACATACACTGAGTTTAGCTTTTGTTTCGGGAGCCACGCTTTTGTGCCTGACACAACATTTGATGCACCGTGAAGAGCATCCTAAATTGGATGAGTCCAAATTTGAAAACGAATGGAATAGGGTGACCGACCAACGTATGGTAACTAACATTCCCGAACGACCCTTAAATCTGAGTTATTAATGACTAAAACGCACATCAACAAGATGCAACTGTGTTCATTCAAAGGTTAGAACAAAAAAATATACTAAGGGAAACCAACCAAATTTGAGGGTTGAACTACTCCGGACATCTACCAAAAAAAGGTAAACTGGGGTGAGGGCGAGGGTGATGTGAAGAGGTGAGCACGCGACGTCCGGGCACGAGCAAATCCAGTTCCTGTCTTGTCTGACCATGATGTAATGCTCATGAGCCAAGCCCACTGACTAGCTCTCGGTTTCATGTGGACAATGATGCCCGGTGTGAGTTGGGTTGGTACAGAAGGACTGGAGAACGTAGGAACACGTCCAATTCAGCTATCCATCCAGATGTCTTTCCAGTTTCCGTTTTGAAATGATGCTTTTTGAGGAAATTAGAGCTCGACCACCGGGTGAAGCCGCTAATCTCTCGAGAGATGAAATTGGAGAGCCCACCAAAGTGAAGCATGACATGCATGGCTAGCTCACAATGGTTTAATGAATGATAAATTCGAATGGATGAAGAAGAGGCGATGTTCATCTACGAGGTACTCTACTTTAGCCCTTAAAATACCATCGACCATTATGAATGCATCTGTCATTAGCAACAAGGGATCCATCAAGCCCTCTGAGCATGGATACTTATGTACGTAGCTACTAGGAGTAGTACTTACCGCATACGGTACATAAAAGAGGGTACTAGTTTCAAGAGAATATGGTTCGAGGCCGAACCTCTGGGGAAAAAGGGTGTACTCCAATTTGGAGTGGGTTCGTCACGCCATTTCCCATTCACTTGGCTAAAACCTGGAAGCCAGAATCCCATTGGTACTGAATTAAAGAGCCGTCTCCTAGAACAATGGGTGGTCATATTTATTTATTAGGATATTGTTCTCCCGAAACCACAAACTATCCCAGCACCTCATCCAACATTCATCAACCCTATTGTGCGGAGTTGGCTGGATGTTGGCCCGACTGAAAATCTCCCTTTTTGTCTCCGGACATGGAGAACTTCCTTCCGATTTTTCGAGTCCTTTTCCGATCTTTGTTTATAACAAGGTGTGTCTTGATTCAGTCCTTAAATGTTGGTTTCCACCTTTCCAATTAATTCATGCACTGCGGTGAAAAAAACCAGCTCTCATCACTGTCATTCTATGGCACTGTAGCTCTGAAAGAAGATAGATCTGTGGCCGTCAGGGTGAATAATTACAGTGTGTCCATTAAGGAAGGATAGAGGAGCAGGTTTCTATTTCAGCAGGTGAGCCAGGATGTTTGATGCTTGAACCAGTCAAGGTAAACTTGCAAACATCGGGGGCAGGGGGGTGGGGAAGGGAGAGGTAGTCCAAGGAATGCATGGATGAATCATTCTGTGGGGCGGGGTAGACGGCGAAGGGTGGGGAGGGGGGGGGTGAAAAATAAAAAGCTGCAAAAAGCCAATTGGAGAGGGATGCTCTTTGAAGGACTTTGATGCATGATGATCAAGGTGATCAAGGAGCATGCTTGACTGAGCCGCTGACAGAAGGGAGCTGCTGATTAAGATGTCAGTTGACAAGGAAGCACGTGCTTTATTGTCATGCTTCAGTCCTTTTAGAATCAGGTATTGTAGCCCAAGCATCCATTTAAGGTCTTTGTTGAGTTGTGGCAAAACTGGGGCAAACCTCTGTCGGTGATCTCGGTTTTGCACAGCTTTTTCTTGAGATGTACGAGTCTACCAAAGAACAGGTTGGAAACAATTTGAGTGCCTCCTGGAAATATTACGTCACACTTTTGCCTGATCATATTGAATCTACAGTGTTCATTACGTGGGACGATGGAAGAGCTTAAGGTCATAACATCAATGCTCCAGTTTTTGGGATGTAGAAGATTGGCAACCCTCCGATGTTTTGGTTCCCCGAGGGCAACTCCTGCAATCCCAAATTTCTGTCGTAGGCCAGGTCGGTTCTAAAATGGACTTGCCGTGCTTCTCCATTTTCAAAGGTTCGAAGGTGGACACCGAAAGCCTCCTCAACATTCCTCGGCCTTTGACCTATGATTTTAGCTTTGGGTCTGACCTCAAAATGTTATTCCGTGGCACTTTTGTGATTGAACTTCTCCCTGGCTTTATCTTCCGGACGTCAAATCATCGGATGGTTACCGATCTTGTTTTTGGCGTCACTTAGAAGAACTCTTTTTAGAAGGCACCAAAGGTGACACTTAATTTCTTTTCACCCTGTACATGTAACTCGTAAGCCAAATTTTGATATGTCAACAACATTTCAGTTGACGTTCCTGGTTCAGCAATAACTTGATCCATCTTTCAAAAGCTTGATCCCAATTTGCAGTAAAGCTTAGTGATCCCCCCGTTTTTATGTTTGAATATCATGATTGAGCATTGTTATTAACTCGTGCCAAGGGTTAGAGGCAATCTGCAGATCTGCAGATGCTCGTCAGGATAGTTTCATCATCTGGTCCGGATTTTGAGTTAACTCTCGCTCAGTCGCCTCCCACCCCCCCTCCTCTTATTCCACCCCATTCAATGATCTCAACATGACAGTCACCTAGCATCCATCCCAAAGAGAGTTTCTCCAAATACTCATAGAAATATGCAGATGGATGGGTTGCACCAGGTCGGTGTCTGTCCCTCTGATCCTGTAGCAACACGTTTCGGCGTTGAACCGCCCAAAGGCATCATTTCTCCACTCATCAGTGATCAGCGCGTGCCAAAGCATCCCTCGTTCCCCCCCTTATACTTGTCCTGCTTCGGGATGAGCTCGGGATTTTTGAACAAAAAGCCATAACTCCCCATTCTCCGCGTTCTCGACCCACTACTACTACTACTACAACTACTTCATAGGGCATCCTAGTGGCGCTCTATGGGCAACTGGATTGTGGAAAGACCGCACCTGTTCTTCCCGGTCGCTCAAACTCTCGGCGTAACCACCGACAATTTCTAACAATGGCCACGACAGGTGGCCTTCCCAATCCCCCTCTCTCTCTCTCTCTCTTTCGCTCTCTAGTCTTCCCTATCTGAGTCTTCCCCGCGATAACACAACACCACCATCATCGAGAGGGGCCCCGAGGAAAGGGACCGAGAGCCACAACGAGAGAGAGAGAGACCTGTTTAAGCAAATCGATGATGCTCAATGGCTTCTGGCTTACCCCCGAACATGATGAAGGGGCAGTAGTCGCTCATGCCTGCGCGCCAATCCTCTTCTAACAGTGTTGAGTGTCGGGTGCTTGTTGAAACGAAAGAAAGATCTGCTTGTGAAACCAGAAGGACTTTGACGGCGTGGTCGGAATAGGCTTGGCTTTGCATCGGTGAATGACGCGAAGAAGACCGGTCAACTGCTCTGAGTTTTCCGCCTCTGACGTTCCCCCTCTAGAAATACTCGCGAGGAAAAACGGACGTGAGGGAGAAGAAGAAGAGGAATCAGAGAGCGCGCATATATTATGGCATGGATATGGAGTGAGTGAAGGACTCGTTGGTAGTTGGAGGATAGGGGGGGGGGATTCTTACCACACTTGGCCTGGCCAAAGGAGGGGGAAAAGGCAACAGGACACTCAGGATTGTGAACTCAACGAGGGCGCCCTCGGTCGGAACGTTGGTATACATGTTGTGCGAGTGAGGGACAGAGCGAGTGCGTGCGTGTCTGCGTGTGTGCGTGGCTGACTCCTCGAGTGTTGTTGGTCCGACGAAGCAACAACATGATAAAACCAATGTGTAAGCCGACGTGGTTTTCAATCGCTACCAGTCGACCAACGGAGCAACACACGAATCGCCGTCCTTAGTACCCGGGACTCTTCTTCCAGCAACAAGAGGCAAGCAACAAGCCTCTTGGATCAAGAAAGTCTTTGTGAAATTATCTCAAGTTCAGCCAGGGCAACAACAACTGGGTGTGCTTATTCATAAACCAGAGCGAACGTCGTCATCTTGGGCCCCATCACAATCGTCCATTGAAAAAGTGAGTCCCCCGTCCCCCTCGATCCGAGCCTTGCTTTTGCATCCTCAAATCACCACTACTACTGGCCTGTGTGTGTGTGTCACTTAAATATCCGGACTTTGTTCACACACTCCTCTCCTCTCCTTCGATGTGAATGAAAACTGAGTGTTGTAACGACCAGATCCATTCCTCTAAACCATTCCATGGAAACCTCTCGCCACTGTTAAGTATACAATTCCCATTGCTACTGCTACCACCAAACTCCATTAAGTTTTTCTTGGCTGTTGGTAAGCAAGATTGTCATCCTCGCCAAGTCGCGCATCATCATTCAGGAGTGATCTTGGCCTTTCTTTTGTTCCTTTTGCTTGGATGTGCCTGCCCATTTCTCACTGTTTTTCGATGTCAACTACTACTACCACTGCTACTACTACTACTACTCCTCCTCCTTAAACTCAAATCTCACCACTGAAGGCTCCCGATTGACCACCTCCTCCTCTCTCTCTCACCACTAAACAGAAAACAATCAAATTGGAATGCTTTTCCAAAATCCCCCCATTGATGTTAGAGCCAGAATAACACATTGAAACTACACACAACTTCCCAACACATACTCACACATCACCACAACTACTACCACCTCCACCTCCACAACCATCCCAAAACAACTAGAACCCTCAGCAACATGCCGCGCTGTTTCATGGCCAAGAAGCTCAAATATCCCTATGAGCAATGGAAACGCCAAGAGGAGGAACAACTGTCTCTAAAGAGGCGTTCCCCTTCGCCCACCGAGGAGGACCATCACATCCAGGTGGATGACGATGATGACGACGATTCCATGTCATCCCGATCAGGTAAGTGGTGTCAACCCCGTGCATGATTAGACCTTAAACACATTGACTACCAACTGCATCTTCTCGTCTTCTCCATTTGACGAGACGTTGAAGAGACACATAAACCACCTGAGAGTAGCTTGCCAGGAGCTCCCTCCTTAGAAAATAAAGGAGCATGCATGATGTGTTTGCTACATGGTCTATGTTTGCCATCGATTCGGGTGTGATTCCGTCCCTGTTTCCTAACCCAGGCGGGGCACCAGGAGTCTCCGGCCTGTTTTGTGTGCCTTCTTGCTCTGATTGATGTCGCTTCGCGCTGTTTCGGCCTTGTTCCCATTGGCATGACATTTGTTCCTCTTAGCTGTTGCACCACCACTGTTCCATGTTCCATTAGTAGAAGCTCTCTTGCCGTTGAATGTTCGTCGTGGGTTGCCCTTTTTTTCAACCATCCGTTAGTGATCATGATTGATCTTGGTGCAGTGCCTTTGTGCCATTTCCAGAGTTTTATGTCGTTGGCACGAAAATGAGTTAATTAATATTGCTATCTCCAAGCCACTCTCTCTCTCTCTCTCTCTCTTTCTCTCTCTCGTTCTACCTTGGTGCAGAACAGGGCTGCAACCAGAACGCTTGATATGGTGGAAATCTGGGTAAATGACAATAATTGCCAAGAACACGCCGCACTAAGGTCGCAAGGGGAGTGCTGATGAATGTAAGAAGGCTCCGGAAGAGGTTTGTTAGAAATATCTGAATGTCTGACAGGAATTACATGCCTGGACGAATTTTGTCAAATGGTTCAATTTCCGACGGCTAAATGAGGCACGAGAGTCCGGAGACGACTATGTTCCTCGAAATGGGAGGGAAACAGAGTCTTCTAAAAAAGAGCACGAGAAGCAGGAAGAGAAGGAGGAGAAGGTCGAGAGTAATAGACCAAGAATGGTCCATGAATACGAGAACTCTACGGGCGGAATGAGTTGTAGTACTAGGGTACCGGTACACAACACAAGCTACTACGTATATGCTCTTCGTAAGCTATGAGGCATTGTGTGGACCAAGCTCGAGTGACACATTCCTCTCAAACTTGACGTTTCTCTTTAGCCCTCCCAATCCTCACCTAAAGTGGCTGGTTATGTAGTAGTATTTTTCTGAACCACTACCCTCACTTGTCTCGAGACCAAGTGAGAGAATTTAAATTTCAAATTCTCCCTTAACAATTTGAAGTGAGCCCCACCGAGCGAGTCCGTCAGTTCAGAGAAGAGAGCCGCGGAAACGAAAAGGAAAATAAAGGAAAGGGCTGGAAAATCTAGCCCACTTCGAAAAAAAAAGTTTAAAAGGCAGAAAAGTTTTTTTTTACTGGAAGCAACTAGCCACCTCGGTCGGTCGAGTTCCCCATTTCAGCTTTTAACAAAGAGAAAGACTGCTCTTTGCAGCACTACAACAACAACAGCAACAGCAACACTAACATTGGTAGAGAGCGTTCAAGATTTGGTGCATTGATACTGAAGGATCCTCTGTCTTGTCCTTGTACATCCGAACTGATGCTTTGTGGTCCTTCCGCTTGGAATATCATATCCAAGACATTCCTATCATATTGTAGTTCAATCAAAACCGAATCATCGATCTGTACATTTGTTAGTCCTGAAATGTTATGGGAACCAGCCTCCTCTGGCAATTCCCGATTAGAAGACTATATATATAGAACAAGCAAAAAAGCTGCCCTCAAGAAACGTTCGTAGACCATTCATGATCTTGTCCTTTGCCTTACAGATGACTTGGTTTCACAAAGCCACATTAAGATCGAAAGACCAGATCTGTCTGGCTTCTCGGGCCTTAATCGCCACCACCACCATCATCATCATCATCACCCTCCGAGTGGCTTCCCCCTCCCAGAACACCTCGTACCTCCTCCGGCAGCCCACATTCTAGCCGCTCATTTCAACCGATATGGGTTCCTTCCTTCCGTGGCCGCAGCCGCCCATTCACCTTTGCTGTTGCCTGAGCCGCCCGTGGCGCACCGAAATTCCTCCTCGCTCACCCCGCCACCGGATGACCATCACTCCAGCTCGAAAAAGGACATCTTCCGCCCTTATTGCTTGGAAGACCCGGTCCACAAGCAACTTGCTCAACCATTGTACCCTTATCCATCGCCATACCTTCAGTACCGTAACATTGAGGACATCAACACCGCTCATGCCATTCTCGATCTCAGTCGACGATCGGCCTCGCCCAAGCCCATCAAAATCAAGGAGGAACCTCAAACCTCGTCTGCTCATGGCCTAGTCTCCCCGCCTTGCTCTAGTCACTCTCTGTCGAGCTCCACTCAAGATGCCACGCCTCTGCTGTCGCCGGCCCTCTCTAGTTCATCGACGACCACCTCGGCCACTAGTCCGGAGTCGATAGGCTTCAAGGTGAATGCGGGCAAAACCACCGCCTACACCTACGAGGCGTTCTTTGCCTCGGACGGTCGATCCAAGAAGAAGCCACCGGTGGTGGACAGTCCCGCCGTGGTCCCCGAACCATCCCAGAAGACCCGGTACACTTGTTCAGAGTGTGGGAAGAACTACGCCACCAGCTCGAATCTCTCCCGTCACAAGCAAACCCATCGGAGCTTGGATTCAAACAACGCCAAGAAGTGCCCGGTGTGCGGTAAGATGTACGTGTCCATGCCCGCCCTCTCAATGCACATCCTCACCCACAACCTCAATCACAAATGCAATGTGTGTGGCAAGGCTTTCTCGAGGCCGTGGCTGCTCCAAGGCCACATGCGATCCCACTCTGGAGATAAACCTTACGGCTGTGCACACTGTGGCAAATCCTTTGCTGATCGGTCCAATCTCAGGGCGCATATGCAGACCCACTCCGCTTTCAAGAACTTCAAGTGCAAGCGCTGCAACAAGTCATTTGCCCTCAAGTCCTACCTGAACAAGCACTACGAGTCCGCTTGCTTCAAGGACCAGCCCATTCCCACCATTGACACGCCTCCATGCACGCCCGCCCCGTCCGAGGCCTCGAGTGAGGGGGGAAGTCTGAGCGGGAGCTTGGTGTCCCCAGGAGCCTCGTCCTCGCATTCCTATCAATCCGATGGGAGTTCGCCGAACTCGTCGCCGATCTCGTCTTCGTACTCGTCCCACTCTTCCCATTTGTCATCCATCCTTTCGGCGCTGCCCTCTTCCAGCCACACCCACTCCACCTCCCAAGCCCCCCTCGTCAGAGTTTAGCTTTCTCCCAAGGAGCACCTCCTTCTAAAGTACCAAACAAATACTCCAAAGAGACTGACTGCCAGTCCTTTATACATACCATTTGATAATGTACATAGTGTTATTGAGTTGTGTTTTTCTTCCTTTGGTCCATTCTCGTTGTTGCTCAATCGAGCCCCTTTAAGGGTCAACGTACGTTTCACCAGGCAACGAAAAGAACAGAAATCTAGTCAAGCAAACCAGCAAAGATTTGATATCCTCTTTCCCCGATCTCTATCCAGAGATCACCACACTCACACCTCTATACTTTGACATGCATTCCAATCCTGAGTTGCAAGACTTGCGGGCCTCCATCGATGACCCCGAAAACCAGCTTTTTCCAACTTGATCTCAACATTTGTAAAGCATAGCAATTATCCACATGGTTGTGACAATCTCCCTCCAACCCTTTAGGAGCTTCACTATCTCTCATCTTCTCTCTCTCCTACACACAGAGTGTGTGATTATCCCCTGTCCCATTGCGTTCGTTCCCAAAAAGGGATTTACCCTGGGAACGACAAGCAGGAGTTAAGTCTAGTCCTTCTTCTTAGCACCAAAATCCCACTTTTACTACTAACCCCACCATCACCACCACCACCATCTACTACCATGTATGTTCGTACCATCCCAGTACTTTTTACGCTTGCTGTGTCAGCGCGACAAGTCTTTCTTTAGTCCTCTTTGGGTGTCGGTCGGTCGGTCGGTCGTTCTCTCGCTCTCTCGCTCGCTTCCCCTCTCTCTCTCTCTCTTTCGCTCTCTTCAAGCCCTTTATTATGTTCCACTTTGGCATTTCCCATTTTGATTTGCATAACACTTCTTCACTATGATATTGTACATCATCGATTGATGAACTCAAGCTGAAACAATACTTGAGGGTATTCCAAAGCAATAAAACAGTAGTGTTCCTCACCCGGAGGTCGACCTCTGTCCCAATAATAATGGGACAAAGGGGCCCCGAACAAGCGTGAGTTTAGAAAGAAAGCAATACTTCTATTTTTACCAAAGATATACTAGAATGCAATAATAAATTAAATGACCAACATCATGATAGTCGCTTTCCTGTTGTGAGTGGCCTTGAGTGCCTGCCTGCCTTATGATAGTGAGATATGAGTGAATTTGAATTGAATGCGATCCCCCTATGAAAGAAACGATTTGTTCAACCATTCTGGAGAGTTTGATCTTGACCTGCTTTGTGACGTGTAACCAGAGGCCCCGTCTCGTCCTACGAACGTGGACAGGCCTCACACCACGAATTGCGATGCCATTACTATTCTGTATTTTGCCTAAATAAAGAAAACACAGATTCAAAAAAAGCTCCACATCCTTGTTGTTCATTCCACTTCCAATCAGCCTTCGCGGTCCGTTCACTCGATCAAGGTGGTGCAAGGTTGCACAAAGTTGACAGATTTGGAGAAAAGTTGGCTTGCTAGCCGAGCATTACTAGCCTACCCTAGTAAGCGAGGTCAGGCCAGAATGGACGGGGGAAAATCGATGGTAATGAACGTTGCAAACCGTTGAACCAGCAACAATTGACACCCATTGACCGGGGAGAAAGAAAAGTCAGACGGTTTCCTCGAACCAAAGAAGTGCCTTACTCGGCAGCTGCAGTTATCGATTTGATTACGGAAATATTCATTACCCCTCGGTGTGTTTATAGTAGCTGGATGCGAATGAAATTCACCAGTCCACTGACTGTGGTTGGCTTTTTCCAGTTCCTCACAAAAAGATGGTGCTTTGATTATGTCAGCACGGATTCGAGCACGGATGATTGTCGTCACACGATCTCTGTCAGATACTAAAACCTTGGTGAACTCGCCATGTGGTCAAAGGGTTGTTCCACTTCCACTACCAAGTATGTACCGTAGTTGGGGCACCCAAGATCATCAACCACTGAAGACAGAGCAACGAAGACGATTGCTCTCCTCCTTCATTAGGAACTGTTGCATCTAAATGGATCTCATCAGCGTTGTTCCATTTGGCGAAGGCTCTCTGTGAGCCGAATGTACACACGACCGACCCTCATGATGACATGAACCATATTCAGTCTGATCCCATCTCTCCTCCCTCATTTCCTCGTGTCTTTGGATGGTCTGGCCACTTTCAGCTTTTCAGGCTTCCTCCAATCCTCCTCCTCCCCCTCTCCTTAGTCCTTAGATGGGATGGAATGGTCTTGGGTGGGCGAGCGAGGAGGTGCAGGTCAATTTACATCATTGCGAAATATGAGATTGTTTTACATACAAAAAGGGACCATCCAAGGGAATGAAAGCGTCTGTCACACTATGGTAATGTCAAATATGATCCTGCTCAGGGCTTTGAAAGGACCCACCGACGAGCTTGGCCTGATAATTGGTGAATTGGACGGAATATATTTATGACGAGACGCAGTGGCCATTGTAATGCCATCCCAATCGACCATCTCGGAATGGATGGAGGCTGGAGCCTTGAATGCCTCGTTGGCTGGATGGAGGAAAGAAAGTCGTCGAGAAAGGCATTGCCCAATTCATCCAGACATTGGTGGCATTCTTCGCTGAGGTCTGCGGTATGTAAATCGTGGATGGGTGCGATCGGATTTCTTCATCGAACATTCTTCTCCCATGTCCAAACTTGTAGTCACAGACGGAGCCATTCCATTCTATTCATGATCAATTGGCTCGGCGGTATCGTCGGCCCCCACATCAAGAATTCATTCAGGTTCGAGCAGAGAGAAAGAGAAGAAAAAAATATTCACTCCCCAAGAATGGACAACCACCTTTTCATTCTCGTACATCTATTTTCGGCCGTGGATTGGTCTATTGGCCAAGAAGAAGAACCGACCAACGAACGAACGAACGAACGAACGAATAAAAGAAAGGGAGAGAAGGAGCCCTTTTGAATGAATTTACCTCATTACGATATCTCATCTCGCAACTACTTGGTCAACCAACCATTCAGCGATTCACCGTAAATACCTACATAGACTAGCTGGATGGATGGAGCAGAGACTAAGCAACCAAGGTAGTCCCCGTCAGTGATTCCGCACCAGTCAGGGACATTATTCTCGGCGCACTAGGATCATCCTCATCATCATCATCCGGGGTGAGTGCAGCTGCTCAACCCTTGTCATGCTCAAGCAAAAGGGGGAAAACCATCTAGGTTTAGGAGACACTCGGACATCACGACATCCTTCTTCCATCTCTCCCTTTTGTACTACATAGTACAGCCAGGCGACACGGCCGAGATGATGGAGACACACGCACCTCGAACAACCTAATCAACAGTTTCGAGTTGAGGAAATTGAACTTGCCTGACCCCTGACTGACTGACTCACCCACTCACTCACTCACTCCCCTGAAGGACTCTTTATGATGTGTATCAAGTCAGGATAGGAGAAGGTGGTAGTTGTTGGTCCATTCGATCCCGACCAACACGGAAGAAGTAGAACAAGGAAGGAAGGAAGGAAGCCTTGATAGTGTTGGTGAGCTACTTACCGACCAATCTTCCTACCTGGAAGGGGAAGCGAGATTCAGACCTCGAAGCAACACGCTAATGGTGAACGGGTCCATTTACGGAAGAGGAAACTCTCTGGGCCATGGTCCCCCTTTTGGTCAGGGTGCAGAGCAGGGCTAAGATGGTTCGGGCCAATGGCTACGACGACCCCGGCTAGTCATGAAATCTTTCAAGTGTGGGATTGAAATGGTTGGCCTGGGTGTTGGCCTCCTCGCACCTTTGGTCTCTCTCTGTTTGTCGTTGGGAAAGAAAGGTTCATGACGATCGGGTTGACGGGGGTATATACATTTCAATGGATATTGATCCAACAGGAGTATCGCTGATGATCCGAGATTGGGAATTCAAGGATATGATTCATCGATGTCTGTATATAAATATCAAGACCATTAAAGACAACAGATGCCTCTTATGGCAATCGGACACACAGGACTGACAAATTTCATTTGTCGTGGTCAATTTGCTGTCGAGAAACAAGGCCAATTTTCAGTTACATTTCAACTTTTCGATTTTGAGCAGATGACGAAAATGAAATAAATCATTATAGTACCTCCAGCTCGTTTCTCGTTTCCAATAAATTCCGCTTGACTCAGTGGCTCTTCCCGCTCGTTTCACCTCAGATTGGCACATTGCAGTGTACAGTGTACACTCTCACAGCATAGACTATAATAGTGCATGTGTGAGGTGCTCTCGGTCAGAAATAAACTATTTTGACGTTAATGAGTCACGAGCTCGCACATAATGGGAATATAGTCTTCTTCTTAACTCTAAATTCTCGTGCTTGGATCCAGTTTGGCGGGGCACAGTATAAAGTGTACACTATGTAGTACATAGGAATACGTACGTATGTGGCTACATTCTCGAGAGTGTGAGTGAGTGGAGTAAGTGAGGAAATGGGCCATGCTCTTCGGTTGGTAGGGTTTGTGCTCCAGAAAATGTGGAACACTAGCATGCAAGGTCAATTGAGAGCCCTATAGGGGTCATGATATGTGAGTGCATGTGCCTCACGTGGGTATTCGTATGTGCTTACTCACTGGCACTGTACGTGTATAGTACGTGTATACGCAGGGGCCCGTATCAACCAAGTTCGTAAGGAGCCTCTGGGGCGAGAAATGTGGCGGAGAAGAAGCAACTGAAAGAAGGAGGAAGTTGGCGGAAATGGAGCTAGAATTGTATTTGGCCCGGAATGGTCAGTCAAATAAAATGAGGAAAGAAAGGGGCATAAAATAAATAAAAAAAGACAAGGAGGGGGGGGGAGGGGGAGATCCGTTTTCGTTTTAACTCAGGCAGAACGGAACAGAAGTGGCTAATGTCGGAATAATGGAAATTGGTGCAAAGCCAAATCTCCGCCTGATTGTGGACACAATGTGGTAATGCGAGTTGAGCATTTGTTGCATGCAAAGAAGTCATTTCTTCCTCGTTTTGCTCGAAATCTTTACCATAAGAAAATAATTGAATTTGTTGCCAAGATAAAGACCGCCCAGGGGCGAGTCTGGGGGGCAGGTAGGCCGGATATCATTGCTCAACTTATCATTTTCGCCAATCTTGTGCAAAATTAACCAAAGCTACTTCTGGCTGCACTGTAGAGGTCTGGTAATTCCAGAAAAAAATACGCGTTTGGAAGGAAACCAAAAAATACGGTGTAATCTGGCAATTACCTCTAATTGGATCAAATGACCTCATCCAGATATGATATCGTTTAATTACAAGGTCAGCCTATTAGGGAATGAAACAACCAAAGAGACCTCCTATCTGGAGCTCTCCCAATTCTCTTCCCGGCGTGACAGACTTCAAATTAAATTTGTCCACTTCCCCGAAATTACACTCGCATTAGACACACGTAGTAAAAATGTCAAAGGGCTCTTTTTGGGGCGGCGTTTGGCCGCTTGGTTGGTGCTGTTGACGTTATCAGTGTTGTTGTTGGCTGAACTCTGGACCTGAAAAAGATCGAGCGAGAGAGCCAAAATAATGGACTGGAGAATGGACTTGCATACGAATGACGTAAATTATCTGGACTGTCAGGGCCAAAGCCCTAATCTGTATCATCTGCGGGATGGCAAAGTAGGCGGTTCCAAAGGGGAGGTGTTCCAGTTATGGGTAAACCAAACAAATCACTCAATACCAGGACGCATGCCATTGACACCAAATGCTCTTTCGAGACTCCGACCATTACCCACTGTCAACCCATACATACCTCTCCTTAAAACAACGACCCCTCTATTTTTTACCCTCCTCGAGTGCTTTCCTTCCTTTGACGAAGCCGGACATTTTTGCTTCCCGTATCAAATCTCGCGCATTGGTGAAATCCAATGACATGCAAAGCAAACCAGATGATGTGTTTTCCATTGGGGCAAGCCCGAATAGCCGAGCGTAAATAGCATAATTCATCCTCTCGACGAGTCTCCGGAGAGAAAATTAGCAGCTGTTGTTATCGCCCTGGCTGCTTGCACCTTGGCACAGGATGCTTAAGCAGATGACAAAGCATCCCTGTTTGCTCAAGCATTTGCCCCTGAAATCCACCTCCTCGTGGTCTGCTTCAGCATGCTTCCTTCACCCTTGTCGACGTCCACCATCCCCTCCCCACTCTCCCCCTGTGAGTCTCCAATGTTCTCTCCTTCCTTATCAAAACGATGGAGAGCATGGTTAATGCCCAGCTCCGAGTACTAACCAACCAACCAGCCAACCAACCAGCTCCAGTGGGGGAGAGACAGGGAGAGACGAGGGCTATTACCTTGTAATACCTATCGAGAGCAGAACGGAGATCCAATTTGAATGTCCTGACAGATTCTCACCTGCCATTTTAGCTTATTTTTTTTTCGCTGAAGCTCCAATATGACGGGTTCACTCGTGATCATTCAGATCGGTCAGATTACATCAAAATACTACCCAGAAGAGAATGTCACCTGTGGACCTGAAAATCCACTCGATTTTGGTCGTATATCATGATTAAAGTTGTCGAGTGCTAGTCTTTCTGTCAATTCCTCGCGGAACAGGAACTCATCGAGCACCCTTTTTTATCTTTGTCCAAAATCCCCAATTTGAGACATGGCCGAAGCAAATGAAAAATGGCAAAATGATTCCAAGGTGTTGCTTCAATAGCAACAATTTTCTAAACCAATCAAACCAGCCATGACTGATGATGACCTCTCTACCTGGTCTCATGGTGAGTGAAAGAAGTCGAAGTGGAACCAATTTACTTTCCAAATGCGCCCCACACCAACGCAAGAAGGATCACCCTCACAGAACATCCCTATCAGGGGTGAAGTTTTTCTTTCGCTACACTGGCACTAATGGTAAACAGATGAAACACATGGTGAGCACATGAACAAGCCATAAGTCAAGCCAAGGTGTGCATTTCACCGGTCACGAGCATGTCCTAGGATAACAACAACTACTACTACTACTACTGCTACTTCGAACGAGAACCATCTCGGTTTTTTGCTCTTTACCTTTCGCCATTCCGTCGCGTCCTCCCCGACTCTCAAAGCCTCAGGGGTAAGGCAATCGGTAAACGAAAATTGAGTCCATAGATTAATTTGGCTCAGTGCAATGTGTGTCCTGATCTAATTACCTGCCGGGCGAGAGCGGAAAAAGAGGGTTTTGAAACAGTAAAACCACTCAGCTGTCAAGAGAGCTCTTTCGCTTCTTAAATGGTTTTGAACACATATTCCGTGGGTTATTTGTGAAATGCTATTTTGGGATAGTGCATCAATTGTATCAGGTCGGATTGGTGGGCGGAGCTCGTCAATGTCAATTTGGGATTGGGTCCAATTTGCCACTTGAGCAAAGACAATATATCGAAAGACGGACGGGACAGACTACTCTCGCAGATGTTGGTGGTTTCTCTGGTTTCCGGATTCGCTCTTTGATGGTGAGTAATATCGAGATTAAGAATGTCAACCCTCTTGAACTCTGTGGCTTCCTGGGCCAATGTCAACTTGGAAACCAGCTGGTATGAGCTTTTACAAACCGATTGTTGTTCTGCAAAAAGAGTACCCTGATAGAAATGTTCCAAAGAAGTCGAAATGAATGACCTCACATATGGACCCTTTGTAGTCGCCTGTCAACTCTCGATTCATTTGACACCGAAAGACATTCATAACTCAATAACAACACGTCCAAATCGGCCAAATTCTGGTCCCTGCACAACATTCAATACGAGATACAGATTCAGATCAGACCCTTTCAATGTAGGTGTCCACCCAATCGTCTGAGGAAACCATTCCGAAGTCATCTTCAAATCGCTTAAACCACTGAGTTGACAAACATTTCGGGTCTTGAGGGTGGAAAACCCGGAGCTTTCGCTATCACTTCACGGGCGAATGGTTCGCAGTATTTATCATGATGTCAACTTATCTCGTTGTGGGTCCAAGGAAGCACCAACGATCAACCAGCCAACCAGCCAACCAACCGAGCAAGTCAGACGGAGACCAAGAGCCATGAATGTGTTGTACGAACGACAGAGCGAGAGTGCTAAGGAAGTTGTTGGCTTGTGCCACTGAAAGCCATTTGAATCGACCATTCATCAATATAGATCAGCTCGGGTGAGGAAGCTACGGAGGCATGAAGAAGATGGAATTAAATGAGCCATTTCCGACTCGAAGGGTAGTGTTGCGAGGGGATCCAAAGTGAAAAAAGGGGATTGGCCGTGATTGCTGGGCAGATATATCCCGCCCGAGGCCATTTTAGGACCATTGCCTTTGGCTCAACGAGACGAAGTTGAATGGTCAACAGTAGCACCAACAACAACAACAACGACTATAGCAGCAGCAGCACAGAGAATACTTCAAAGGCAATGTTATTTTGTGAAAGATTAAAAGCAACTTTTCTTCGTCAGTTTGTTTCTCTTTGGATCTCTCGCTTAGGTCTAGGTTGCCATAGGCTTGGATTGAGATGCTTTTTCTCTTCTATCTCAAGTCTCTACTTTGAGCCAGTTGATTGAACCCTCTTGCTTGGATTGATAGACAGGCAACTCGTCAGCTGACCAATCGATATATTCAGACAGTTTTTTTAGCTCAATGCTTGGCTCATTCGTTTAATGGTTGAATAAGTCCTCTTGAGGCAGGAATTGCTTTTAACTTTGAATAAAATCCTTGTGAAAGAAGGAAAGCGCAACTGAAAATTGATTCCAAGAGTAGATTCTAACCTTGCGTTGATTGTGGCACAAAAACTAACAAATTTCAACGATGAACAACTTCAAAGGCGAGCGAGCCTCTTGAGCAACTTTTTTGAACAACCTTCATCTTGAGAGCAATTTAAATTTCAATTCAGAATCTCAGGAGAACCTATAGTTTGGTTGTTAGTGAAGATCTCTTCGAAGGGAAGTACGATCCATGATGATGATAATTTTCAAATATAGCCCAAAAAATAAACAGAATCCACGATAATCCCAAGAAAGACTTGGGATAAATGGCAGCAGCCAAGACTCTCAATTGGCTGCAAGTGAAATCCAATCATAATCCCCGATCTATTGATATGACCTTTGACGTCCCTCCACAATATTGTTGATCTGGCCGTACCCAACCAGTCGCTGTTGTTATCATTGTTGTTGTTGCATCGTGGCTGTGGCGGCTGTTTGTGCTCCTCTCTGTTCCTCTCTTGAGTCTTGATCATCATTTCCAAGAGGTTTTAAAGAGGCCGCATGCTGTTGCGCACTCAAGGCAGATGACTCCCTCCCAAGGATAAACACAAAGCCCCAAACACTGGTGGCCTTTCTTCCCTCACTCTTGCTCCGTCCTCCCCGCTGAGTTAGAAGCTTACGCACATTTCCTTCTCTCACTGGCACAAATATTGGACCATGAGCCATCAATGCTTGCAATCATCCTTGTGTTCCTTATCTATGCCCCATCTGGATTTAGATCGAACAAAACAGATATTGGCTGACTGAGCGGTTCTCGTGGCTCTGACGAAATCCAAGGCAAGCAAAATATGTCGTGGACCACTGAAGGTGATGGAACGGGACCATGAACGCTGGTTTGCTAGTGACCGTAAAAGCTCGTCGGTATGAGAGAGGAAAGAGCTGGTAAACCGAGTAGAATTGCTCTGGTCCATCTTTCTGCCATTTCTAAAAACTTATCCTGACGTCAAGAGGAATAATAAGCATCTTAATGATGATCATCATCATCGTCGTCGTCGTGGTCTTCGTCATTTTCTTCGTCTTCCATGTCTGTGTTTCTCCACATTGGATTGCTGCGGTGAGTTTTCCTCGCGTATCTGGCACTGCATCATCATTTGCTTCGGAAGGGCTTTCGGCATACCAGAGGGGAACGAAAGCCTTGCTCGGAGAGAGAAAATGAGGCTCACTAGACCTGTTGGACTGGAATGTTATGGTATCTTTCACAATGTGATGAGCTTTATCTCTTTCAAACATAATCTTTGCCGGTATTAGGATTGCGGGAACGCAACCTTCTACCACCACTACTACCCTTACGGCTCAAATCGCTCTCCTGGAATGTTCCCAGCAAAGCTCTTTTACGTTGATGCACAAGGATGAATTAACCAATCTATTGAGACCAGTTTCCATTCATTCAGTCAGTCAGCCAGTCCGAGTCTCTCCGAGTATAAAGCCAAGAAAGACTCCTCAATCTGGAACTGTCCCCTTGCTTCTTTTTTCTCCCTCTTTTTCTATCTGTGCCACTCTCGCAACTCTGACCATCTCATTATGAGACGGACTTGATGAGCCTTCAGTGAGCGTGGAACATTCAAGCATAGATGTGATGATTCATTGTTCCATGATTTATGATCGAAGCGAAGCCCGAGAANCGTTGATGCACAAGGATGAATTAACCAATCTATTGAGACCAGTTTCCATTCATTCAGTCAGTCAGCCAGTCCGAGTCTCTCCGAGTATAAAGCCAAAAAAGACTTCTCAATCTGGAACTGTCCCTTGCTTCTTTTTCTCCCTCGTTTTCTATCTGTGCCACTCTCGCAACTCTGACCATCTCATTATGAGACGGACTTGATGAGCCTTCAGTGAGCGTGGAACATTCAAGCATAGATGTGATGATTCATTGTTCCATGATTTATGATCGAAGCGAAGCCCGAGAATCATTATAAGCACTGGATAAGAGGAATGGTGAGACATTTTTACTCACGTTAGCTTCTGATTTTGCTTCCAGGCCAATTTTGATCTACTCAGACCATCGATCTATGATCTCTGAGCATCTCTCGCAGCAAGCTCCAAAAGGACATAAAGTAAGATTCCACACCCAGTGTTAAATAGCTGCTTTTCTTAAAGGGGGAAGGGGAACGAAGAGGACCTTGCAAGACATCTGCTGGACAAAGAGAAGAACTAGTCCGACGACGATGAGGACGACAGCGATGAAGAGGACACGGGCCACACGAGGCCAATTTCCCTTGGAACCAGATGATGGTCCCTCCTTAACTAAAAGCCCCTTTCACACACCCAAATGAATTGAGCCTTAAACCCCTTTCCAGATAGAATGTGTGCGGATGTATTCGGCCGCGTTGGGAGAGGCTGCAATCAAGTGCTTCAGTGGCAACACATGATTTGGAACACGGACCAAACAATTGGCAATGAATAGAAGCGAAACCGTGGTCTGAGATAGATAGAAAGAAGGAACAGAGAAACAGAAAAAGAGAGAGAGAGCGCGACTGTGGCCTCGATTCTGGGACCGAGACCCATTTTCTCATTTTTTCCGGAAATCAGGGCGAAGAAAGAACAGATTAGTACTAGGGCTCCCTCCCAATGAGCAAATGGAAGAAATGGAATCCTGTCTGTGGAACTGGAACTAAAAGTACTACCACGATTTGGCCTCGGGCAAGACCAAATTGTCTCTCGCCTCAGATATGAGCTCAAGGGCTAACCAGACCATTGCAAAGGCGGCTTACGAGCCTAGTCGTGGTAAACTTTGAAAAAGGCTAAGGCCATTGAACTAACCTTGTTCTGAAAGTTTCAGCCTCGATCATCGCATGAGAATAACTAAGCCTTTACTTTTTTCTGGGATGGTTTTGATTCCCTCAACAATCCCTCATGTTCCCTTGCCCAGTTATGTCTAATGGGTGGATGGATAACCTAGCTGCAATGAAGCAAGACCCATACGACGAAAGGCATCAAAATGGTTGTGAGAAGGCTGTTCCAATCGCAAATGCAAGGCCATTTTGGCTAATGAGGCGTCCGATGTGTGTGTGTGTGTAATGGGGTAATGGATAATTGTTGCTGCAAACAGGGCCCAACCATTTGCTCCCAAATGCATTCAATACCAATACTCACCCATACACAGTCAGTCACCGGATTGCTAATTGTAAGGGCTCTCTGGCCTACCATTCAGAGTTGAAGACAAAAATGCCCCGAGAAATGTGGTGCCAAAAGTGACCACATGACACTCACCCGACTTTCGCGATCTCCCCACATTTTGTTTCTTGTTCCCAACTACAACGATACTTTTCCACTTTTTGCCCAGTTATGCCAGAACGCAATGTGGCCTCTCTTTCCCCCTGAAGGTCCAACACAGCCTTCTCAACCTCCTTCTTCTCCTCCTCCTTCTCCTCCTTCTTTTCTGAACCTCAGTGATGCCAAATTGGCCGCTTCACGGTGAACTTTCTTGGAAGATGTCGAGGCAGTTGGCGAGCACGAGCGAACGAAGCGAAGAAGAAGACGAAAAAGGATGTTGGTTGTTGGCCGAGTGTTATCTCGTGCTTGCTTTGGGACTTTTTCCATCCTTCCTCGTTCACGACGAAGGCTGAAAGGAACCCACCAAGAAGACGAGCCTACTCTCCGTCTTCGGCGTAGTAGTAGAGTAGTATGTATGTACTAGTGGGGGAAGTGGTACGTAGTAACAGTGGCTCTCTTCCATCTTTTTTCCTTCTCCTCCACATCTCAGGTCCCTTTTGGCCCCTCAAGAAATGGTCCATGGGTAGATGTGGTGGTGGTGGTGGTAGTGGTGGAAGCACTCACTTGGCCCAAAACTTCTTTCCTTGAGCCACATTTGGTCGTACTCGACTCAACATCAGTTAGGGTGGAAAGAGTAGAAGAACCGACTTGGAAGAGAGTCGTTCACCAAGAGCAAATGTGGTTCATTCCTGAATTGAGGAACAGTAGGCAGTGGGATGCTGGATTTTGTTCTTGTCAGCCCAGTTCTTGGAAGTCTCTCTTTCTGTTCTTTGGGACTCTTTGGGGGCTGTTGGAGAGGAGTCAGTCGTGCAGTAAAAATCTTTGGTGCAGTTGTAACAACCATCTTCTGCTATTGAGGCCACGGAAACAGAGAGAGAGAGAAAGAGAGGACCAAAGAAAGAAAGAAAGAAAGAGCTTGGGTGAACTGGAAGGGGAGAAAGAGAGGCTGTTGCTTCTCTCTTGAAAATTGTTCGCCGAAGGTCCTCATCGTTCCTTTCACTCCTCAAGAAACTTGATGTGGAGAACTCCATGGTGGATTCGAGTCAACCAGTTCCAACATTTCCCTCTTGATGAGTTGAAACTCAAATTTCCATTGTGCTAGAAAGATCTGGCTTGGCACACTCTAAAATCACTGACAGATCGACTTCAGCTTAGACCAAGACGTTGTTCTTCTAAGATTTGCGACTGCATAGAATATCAAGGTTCCTAAAGAAGTTTGGCCATCAGTTGTAAAGACATCAAAGCCTCATATCATTATCTTTTTGTAATTGGGGAATTGCTAGGGTCGGAGGGTTGACCATCGCAATGACGCCAGCCATCACATCACCCTGATGTGCATTTCTGATCGGCAGTGTTTTGTCTGTATCAGGTTGGTTCTTGGTCGGTGGGTGTGGTTGGGGTCAAAAAGTTGCTTTGGAGAAAACGGTGGGGAGGCAATAGAACCGGGGACCGCTCTCAAACTGATCAGAGACGATCCTATGAAAAAAGGTTTGTAAATAAATGAAATGTATTACCCTGAATTCATTACACGGTCATAGCCATCAACATTCTCTTGGCTTGTGTTTTTCTTGTGGTCCCATTAATAAAAACGAACCTTAGTTCATGACGGGAAGGGGGTGGGGAAGAGAGCCAGTTGCAAGCAATGAGTTTTGCCCCTGGCCCCACCAGAGGAGAATGAATGTGAATGAGTCAAAGGAGGAGCGCACCCATTGTTGTGGTGGACTGATGGCGAAGAACGGAGCATCTCATCTCCATAGGAGACAAAAGACAAAACTTCCTCGTTGTGCCAAAATGATCCCCCTGGGTGGTCCAAAGCAGTATCCTTTACCGAAGTAAATCGTACGATGCAACCCTGCCTAGCAGCCAGCGAGAGAGTGGTGGTCTCATGCCGAGTAAGCGGTTTCCTCCCACTTGGATATCTAACCATCTGGGACAATCTGTGAGAGGGAATTGGCATAGTCATGATTGGAACAATAGGATCCCATTGTTGTGTTAACTAAAAATCCATCTGTTTCCATTTCCAAGAGACATGGCGTCTAATGTTGGCCAGAAATTTATTCAAACTTCATCTGTGGGTCGATCAGTTTGGTGGCTAGTTGGTCGGTCTGTCGGGGTGGCTCGAGTTCAAAAACAAGCCATTTGGGACAATGTAGCCATTCTTTGTCGGTGAGTGAGTGTGTGTATTGTGCGTGTGTGTGTGGATGGACGCGACGAGCTCTTTCTACGTACACATACTAGTGTCTCTATGTATACACACTACCATTATGTTCCTCTTTTCTTTCTTTTTCTCTTTCTCTCTCGCCTCGCCTTCTTTGGAACTGGCGGTCCTGAGAGTGTACAATGTACAGCTAAGAGCATCTAAATGTAGATTGATAACCTCGTTTACACCAAAACGCTTCCACTTGCTCCAAAGTGCTCCTATGATAGCCCACCACTTGGAACAGATTTACAAGCGAGAACATTGGTTCAATCAGGACGATATAGTCGTAGGTCCATAATCAAAGCATCCCAACAAAGCTAGCACCTCTCTCATTAGAGTGAATGTTCCACAGAAAAGAGCAACATCACACATGGTAGGCTCTACAAATTCAGTATCCCAATGCAATTGTAGCGTCCAACAAAATATTGAAGAGAAGCACCATTGGTGGGTGGGGGATCCCCCTCTGAATCATTCTTTCTGAGTCTGCCCATATCTTTGGCGGGAGAACAAATGAATGGTTGATAGTGATCATCGCTTATGAGGGTCTCCTTCTTGATTCATCTCTCTTTCCAGTTACCACCGACCATCGTCGGTTGATCTGTAGTCCGAGGAGACTGAGACCTTTGACTCGAACCGCTCGATCCCCATCTTCTTGTTCCTCTTTCTTTCTTTTTTTCTCTCTCGCTCTCTATGTTTCTTCCTCTTTTCTTGGGCACCACGAGCTATGTTGGCTTGTTCTTGTACTTGCCTTCTTGCCGGAGTACCATGAAATATCATATGAAAGCTCTTTTGGGACTGTTTTACCACGATTTCCCTTGGGAATTTTTGCATCACGCTCAGCTTGGGAGCTTGCTAGGGAAGCGAATCCAAGCCACGGACGGAGTGGAATAGCAGGGCCAGTCAACCACTTTATAGCAACTACGGGACTTTGGGAAAACCGATCCCCCCCCCCCATTTCACTTGTTGAGATTCTCGACAACTCAAGCGGCAAATTACAAAAGGTTGTAAGTGACTTGACGATGTTTGAACAAAAAGTACTTATATGTGTAGTGGAATTGAAGACATTTGCAATCTGTGCTCTAGAAAAGTGACTCCTAATGCGTGTCTCTCAAAATGGATCGCTCGACATTTTGCCGTTGCCCCGAATAACGAAAAACATGACACCCATAAACGGGAATATGCCAACAAATCTTGTGTTCCAAACCCCATTCAAAGAAGCCAAGTCTGGTCATGGTATATGAAATTCAGAAAGAATAATGTGTTCCTCCATGGAATAACCAGTATTGATATATGAATGAATTTCTACCATTACCCATGGCCCAAGAGAATCAAAGACTCTACACGTTTCAAAGACCTTCAATTTAATACCAAGAACAGTGTTGGCTTTGAGCTCTTAAAGCACTAAAAGAACTCGGTGCTCTAACTTCCGGAGAATCGAAGGAAGGAAGAGAGAAGAGGTCCAAAGATAAATGGAATAGTTAATGCCCTTTGCATGTGGAAAGTAATTAAACTTGTTCCTACTCAAGCTTTTGGCACACTCTATCCTTTGCATGGCGTGGAAGACGATACACTTCGTGAATGTAATCAGCATGCTCCTTGGATGCCTAATGATTCCTTCAGATCCTCTCAGTATTGATGATGTTGATGATCAACAGGGTTCCAAGAACAAAGACTCGGCTTATTTCTTTCCGAGATCCTCAACTCCTTGTTTTTTGACGTGGATTGAGCAGAAGGGCTTGCAAGCTCATCAGAAATGAAAAAAAGGAACTGCAAGACAGTGATCCAAATCAGCAGAAACCCTTCATCCAATTCCCCCTCCCCAAATTATTCAGAGATCCATTGATCCTCTAGTGTAGCACCGGAGGACACAAAGAGCAACAACCGACCAAATGGCCAGACAACCTCGAGGCCAAGAGATGAACCGAAAATGGACATGAACTCGGATTGAGAGTGACATGTGGATCTTCAAGATACATCCAAACCAAAGCTATCCAACTTGAGTTTTTGTTTTGTCTTGGGTTCAAGTGGATCAATGAGTATCGACAGAGAGAACAGAAACGACTCACTCGTCGTACTTTTCGCCTGGTTCCTTCCCTCACTCACAAAATGAGATGTGAAGGCCAGCAAGAACCAGTGCAGAAGTGATCGAGAAGCTTCGGCAGTCAGCCTTTGTTTTCTGTCTGACTAACGCTAAATGAGTTTGGCAGGCCCTCCATCGAATTTGGGCGTGATTTACACTCAATCTAGCTAAAAGAGTTCTCTCTCACTCCTCCTTGCAGAGCCTGAGTGGGCGCTTGGCTTGGAACCAAAGAGCCTGAAGGAACCATAATATAGGCTGTTCAACAGGGAACCAACGAATGGTCAAGTTTCCACCATAAAACACATTGTAATGTTCCAAAGCTTCTAGATAGTGGTTGGTCCTCGTGGAGGGTGAGAACTGAGAACCAGGAACGGACGGAGATGGAGACATAACTCGGCGAAGGAGAACAGCAATTTGGAGCACGGATTCCAGACCCAGTAGAATGTTGTTTCGCTTGATTCACGTCCGTTCGTTGGGTCGTTCGTTCGATTTGGGACCGACACGCCAACTAGGGAGAGCCAAGTTTTAACAACATTATTTATGGGTTGTGGGTCAAGCCATCGCTCGAAAGCAACAGGCCCGAGGACCACTGCCTAGCGGAAATGGGTTCATGTGCGAGGTACTTGGTATTCCAAACATATCAACGCACCCAGCTCTAGCAAGCACGACGAGGGACGAAGCAGACGAGAGGGGAACTTCTGTTCGTTTCTCATCAGAGTCCAAGACGTTAGAGGGGGAAACCAAGCCAAGCAAATATCTCGCCCCCTGACAAGAGCCCTTCGGGGCCCCTCATGCCACTTGTGGTACACTCTGTTCAGTCTTCCCTTTTCTGTCCATTTTTCCGATCCCAGAAACCGAAGTCTCCCAGGGTCTTATTTTTTGGAAAAGACTGCGAATCCAGAGCAAGAGAAATATACGTAAGTTAAGCCTTTTTTCTGTCATTTGTGACATTTCAAAGTTCTCGAGACTTGGTCCTTAACGGGTTATCTCGCTTTTTTGACCGAGGAACGTAGCGAATATGTTTTTCTGCCTTTGGGTGAAAAGAGGACCGTTTAGCAATGACGGCTTAATCGAAGTGGGTGGATGGGTTTAGTGGACTTGAAAACAAATTGACTTTGGCTACCATTGTGTCAAGCTTTTAAGAGAGAGGGGAGGGCTTTGAGAGATCAATTTTTCTTCCTTTCAATGTGCAAAAGTAGACCCGACTTTCTCTCTTTCTCAACGAGCTTGAGGGCGGACAGATTTGTACCGTATTATAATAAAACGAGAGTAGGTACAATGTTTCCAACAACCAAGTCCGTGCGTTAGCTCTCGCACCACTCGAAGAGATCATGACGATGATCCATTGGAAATGCCGTGGATCGATGCCATCGTCGAGGTTGTAATTGAATCTGGAGCGAAAGAGAACGACGACTCAGTGGTATAAAGCGAGCCAGTCAGAGGAGGCAAAATCTTGACTCTCTGACTCAAGCCTTATAATCGAATTAGTACCATCTCCCTCGATCTCCATGTCGAGCTTTCTCGGGTTGCCAACGTCCCCCTTTTCCGGTTCTCCCATGGAAATGGCGGCGGGTAATTCACCATTCATAGATATCGGGATAAGTTATGGGTCCAGCCCTCGAGAGATCCCACTGCTTCTGTGTATCCAAAATTATGAAGTCGAGTGGACGTAACGTTTCTCATCTAGTCCAACCGCTCAATTCTGTGAATGGCTTTTAAGGAGAGTGCTCTCTGAAATGGAATGACGAGAAAATGGTTGCCGGCCGATGATTTCTTGAAGAGGCTCGTGGTGGATGTTGCTGTTGTTGTTGTTGTGGGTCGGTCGGTGGGTCGGTTCCATAAATCACGGCCTCATGACTCATCATGAGTGATAATTGACATGCGCCTTGGCCGTACAGCAGGTCGGTTCCATAAATCACGGCCTCATGACTCATCATGAGTGATAATTGACATGTTATGAACAGTTTCGCTGGAGACTCGACAAGACCAATGTCATTTTCACCTTGGAGTAAGTAGTTGTACGAGGAGAAGCAATCGTAAAGACCATTTGTGCATGGGGATGGGACGTCTCATGGATTATTTTTTCATTTCCAATTCAGATTTACCGTCGCGGGATTCATCGTGCTTTGTAGTCTGGAACCCATTAATTCAAGTTGGAATTCATTTCCCGCTCGTGTGTCACCCACATCCACCACAACCATCGTTCTTTCGTCTCAATGGATTGGGAGATTCCACGTCAAACATGGGTTCCAATGGGTTCCAAACTTGGAGTTTCAAATCCGAATTCAAAATTTTCAATCGCACACATTGCTCTTGGGGTGGGATCATTCCATATACTTTCATTTGACAAGAGAAGCTTTGGTTCCAGCTTTTGGCGAATGGACATGACAGGGATTGAATGGTGTTAAATGCACAATGATGAAACACTCCATCCTGATGAAGAGTGAGGAGAGGAAGAAGACCCCATCCAACTCTGTTCCCGAGATTTCCTTTTTTCGCGTTGTGCAGATGGCGTAATTTGATTTGTTGGTGTGCGCGAACATCACAAACAGAGAGTTACGTTGGGTCCATTAAATATGGACCCAAATCCCGGTGGAGACAGGCATGCTACCATTGGCATCGTCTCAAGCTTGGTTGAGGCATTAGAGCTCACGAGAGTTTTGACGATGCGTGTGCCCAAAGATGAGAAATCCCCTACTCAAATGGAGATAGACATTTAATTCCATTGTTGATGGGATGCCAAAGGGAGCAATCAGTTCGGCGCAGCCAGCGTTCCATATACCCACATTTGTTAAATATTACTTGATGTTCCAATGAATTGCCCTGTCAGCGATGCCATAAATACAACTTAGAGGCGTAGAACGAATCCGGGCAGAGATCTGCTTCCGGATCAAAAGAGTCAAGGCAAATCCAGAGCTATGAAGTTTTGGAAACAAACCATGGCTGGAACGTCAATGATTCTCCGGGACAGAGTGGAACAAGACCACGAGACCACGAGACCAGAGGGATGGTTCCTGGAAATTTCCACGCCACTTCCCGATTTGTGTGGGGATCAGTTTTCACGGATTAGCTGGTTCTCGGTCGACTTTGAGTTGCGCATTTCACGTTGGTTCTTATCTCGGCCGAGGATTTTCCTGGCTCCATGGGACAATGACAGCTTGCCCAAATACTCGTCAAATCACGATCCAATTTTTGATCGATGAAGGACCGAGTTTTGTTACTAATCAAAATGCCCTTGGTTGCGATCATTGGCATGGGAACAACTCGCTGAATTGGTCGCGGTCACCCGAATCTGGTCCAGTAAATCCAGATTCTAAAGAAATTAATTCCCAACATGATCACGTTCTCGTTCATTCTCTCGAAGGCAGGATGAGCAAAAACGAGGGATCCCGGAGTGGAACACTCACGTGCAGTGTCCAACAGGATCTGCCGTGGAACAGCGTTCCGAATGGGCTCACCCGATATACGATAACTAACGTGGAACGAATCAAAAGTCCAAGATTTATATTCCTGGGAGAATGTTGACCTGGAGCTAGACGAGCAACCAGAAAGAGAGATCGGGACAGAACGCACACACCGTATCACACACGCGCTCTGAAAGAAAGAGAAAAGAAGGGAAAGAAAGAACGCAAAATGGAACTTAGGAGACCAATCATTGGCCAGATGATTTATCGCGATATAAAAACAGCGATCCTTTACCGCAATGTTTGCCTTGTTGTGCTCACTTTCTCA
The DNA here is from genome assembly GCF_007210705.1 of Tigriopus californicus. Lineage (NCBI taxonomy): Eukaryota > Metazoa > Arthropoda > Copepoda > Harpacticoida > Harpacticidae > Tigriopus > Tigriopus californicus. The sequence continues at coordinate 12,978,467 of NC_081447.1, forward strand.
TCCTTGTCTCGTCCGGTTTCAGTTTTAGAGCAAAGCAGATGTACGGCGTTGTTAAATTTAGAAAGCTTGTCTGAACTTACTGATTAGCCGTAATAGATGGTGACCTCTATGCCTTATTTAATTATCAAGTCCGTCCCTCGGCCAAAAAAAAGTGATTCCCGCTCTTTAATCACCCATTAAACATCCCAAAAGCAAACCCGCCCTCGATCCCTCAGGGAAATGAACATCCAAGTCTGCCTGCTCCTCCTCCTCCACCTCTTTCTCCACCCACCCAACCATTCACTCCCCACCCGAGGTACCAATGAACTAGTTCAGTCAGGACCCCCGCTTTCCAGGCTAACCGCCACCCTCTGTGAGTTTGTATGGTGTGTGCATGTGGATGATGGAGTTGGAGAAGGGTACAACTCTGACCAGATGTGAGTCGGGAAATTGAAAACCCATCGAGTCCCTTGATAAATGCTTTGGTGAACAATGTCGCTTGGACCCCATGTCGATTTACATATGAGTGAAACACACAAACCCTTGAATATGTAACAGCAGATACTGCAGAGGGGGCTAAAGTTAAGGATAGACGGGATAGACTGCCATGAAGAGTATCACTATCAACATCAAGGACAAGGAGAGAGGATGAAGGATGGGTTTTTGAGACCAAAATGAAATTCTCATTTCTGGTCCATTTCCTTAGCTCATTGGCATGTTTCAGCCTCATTGATTGTCGATGAATCTCTTTTTGGAACCATATTGTAATCGATTGGCGTAAATCGATTGTAGAACTGGCATCCCTGACGTTAATTAGAGAATCAAAATTTTCACAAGGTCTTAGGTAAGAAGTAATCATATCAGTCCTTTTTCGTTCCTAACACTCCTTTCGAATTGCGATAATCCAAGTTCATTGGATCGTGAAGAATTGAGAAATGTTTCCGCTTTATGCTTGCATTTCTTATGCTCAGGGTTTCACGCCTTGGGAATCGATGACATATTTGATCAGCTTTGTGCCTACCGAGCTCCTTCCTTACCAACGATGACGGCGTGAATCCACTCAAATTCCGGCGGCACGTAAGCAGACACACTCACATTGTGCCTACATCCAATGACAACGATTCAAGAAGCCTTTCAGTACCATCAAATCCGCTTCCGTAAGTACAAAGGCCGCCGTTTTTCCAAGGGGATCCATGAATCGGTCGTTTCGGGTCCGCCGAATACATAATTAATCGGATAGATTTTTGCTCGCTTCTACCCCTCCAATAGAGCTCGACGACCGTCCGTGTTGCAAGTATTCCCCGAGGTCATTTCCCCAAGTATTGATCAATTGAATATTGTGCATATCTTGACTCAATTGACCAGCCGAAATGAATGGGGCGCTAATTACTTCATCGTCCAAAGGTATCCTATTTTCAGCCACTCTGCGCCAAAACGATCAATGCTAAGGGGCTAGTTCATCACGGGGACTGTGAAATTCATGTCCGGTTATCCATCTTATCAAACACGGAACCATGGAGGGAAGCAGCAGGTGATATCCTAATTGGCCAGGTGCTTTCACGTTCAGTCCAAATCTACTTCCTAAAACTCACCATCATTTCATCTCTACGACACTCTCAAAATGCGGCCAAAGCTCATCTACTCTGCTCCATTTCTAGGATTCCAGCTCTGACATAACTCTGATGACATCGTACGTGCTGATGGCGGACGAAGCATCATCCGATTTTGAGAGTACTTTACTCCAGCATCCCGATGGGCATTTCAACCAGGAAGGAAAAGCAGACTCCATTGTCGGACATGATGCTTACTGAAACGAATCAGAGAGCCGACCCCCTTTGCAATGTCCTACTCACACACGTTGTGCAATCGTGGGCCAGTCCATCAATGGAGAGTACTTATTATACCTGTGCGTCCAGTGCTTGGTGTACGAGTATCAGTCGGTGGAATTGTCGTATCTTTACACGGTGCTCTCCATATTGTGCATGTACTTGAAGCGGGAGGGAAAGCTCTCTAAAAATGAACTTGTTGGCCAAATGCAGCTGGACCCTTTCATCCATGCATGGTTGCACAACTGATATCTGCTAACCAACCACTGACTCTGGTTATGTGTCCAGTGGATAGACCGCTCTGATATCAACGGCCAGAATAAAATGAACCCAATCGGAGAGGTAGATGTGAGTGCACCTGGTAGTAAAAACTGAAATGAACAAGGGCAATACCAATCCGGACCTAGAAGGTGTGCGATAATTGATTCTCTCAACACTTGGTGTGTTCCAATTTGAGGAGTGGTCCGCACACTTATATCCCTTGTATTCTTTGTCGTTGTGAATTATTGATGGATTAATCATGTTGAAAGCAACAACTTGCTTCTCTCTGTCTCGTTCGTTTCTTCCTCCCTCCTTCCAATCCACCTTCACTCACATCTGACACACACTTCGAATCGGGAATTCTGAGCCTTTGTACTTCACTAAAGGTTTTCACAGCTGTTGGAACGATTGGGGACGGGGTTGGCAGTATTATTACGTTTTAAGACTAGCCTAGTTAGGGTTTCGTTCTTTTTCGGTAACAATTGGAACCGTTTTGGACCAGATTTCACTCGTCAAGTTCAGATGGTGGGAAGAAATGGGAACACGAGCGTCTGTTGTTCAAAATGGGCGTTTGCTTTTCAGCAATCATTCAATGTGTTTCATTTCCGTTCCAAGTGAAGAAGAATACCACTTTCAACACCACTATCAGAACAGACGTTGGATCAACATGGTTCAAATGAACTTTTCCAACCTGTTCCATTTCCCTCCCGCGAGCTTTTAGAACAACAACATCAAACGGCTGTTTAACGCTTCAGACGTGTTTGCACAAGGATATATCCCTATGAGATTGATTTGCCAAAAAGCCCCGTGACACTCTCAGAAGCTCTAATCCTTCCTAAAACACCCTTGCCAGCATAGATGATCACATGGCTGGTGCAGTTGAATTCATCAAGCGGAAAGAAACGAGTACAAGGCAAATGTTTTTGGTGCCATTGGTTCCAAGCTCCAGAACGAAATCCAAGCAATCCCAAATTTGGTGCGCAACGACCATGACATCTGTCGATAATACAATTCTTCTACCTCCATTTTCGGTTCCAGACTTGAAACAACCTTTCTTCAACCAGCCAAGGAAAAAGGGACTTAGGAACTAAGAAGAAAGACGTCTCAAAGACCGGGACTTACTCTTTGTATCCGCTTTGAATAGCAACAGCTTGAATCTTTCACAATAAAAAGAATGAACAAACAATATTTTGATGTAACTGATGGTTCTATAATAGGGCATAAAAGGTGAAGCAAGGTATACGATGTTAATTTTCAAAACCCTTTTGACCTTTGAAATCAGAAAGGGAGGCAAATAAATTCCTTATATATAAATTCCTTATATCGCGCCTCCCTGGGTTCAATGGAACGAATCTGTTGGGTTGTTGTCTAGCCTTTTCGTTGTGGCAGGCAAAAGATCCTCCCCCTTTCGAACAAAACCCGGAGAACTGATGACTAAGCTCACTAGGTGATAACGACAAGCTCAGAGATCAAATAAGAGAAATCCGATTGTTCAGATTCAAGCTCGGCGGATATAAAAGCTGGAGAAAGTCTCTCTGTTGTGGAATCTTAAAATCTTGATGACTTTCCATCAAACACGTTTTTGAAGTTCAGGCGAGCCATTTCTAGAGGAGGAGAGTTTGTAAACGTACTTCAGCTATTTTTTCCTTCGTCGACCATGGGACACACTGACGTGTTCATTTCTGTGCAAAAACGGAAACTTTTTTTCCACTCAACTTCATCGACAAACATTTTGGCCCAACAATCTGGCCACCACAACGTTATCAGGGGGGACACTGTTTATTGCAAATCAGCAGAAATGATTAATCTGATTGTACAGGAACATTTCGCCCAAGAACTCTATGTCGATGGTCGACAGAGAAAGCGAGTGACGAAAATCTTGGAACTGGATGTGCAACAGTCCCAAGTTGAAAATGGGATCCCAAGACCCTTGAAGCGAGGCATGGAGAGAAAGAAATGAAGAAAGAAAGACTGAGAGCCAACCTCCTTCACTTTGAATCCCTCTGACACTCTTAAAGAAGATGGGAAAACTCAGTGGAGGGGAAATTTTTGACGGTTGAAATTGGAAAAAAGGGAAACTTTTTCCTCGTGCCTAAGCAGCAAATTTCGAGTAGTCGCTCATCTTAAAGGTCTCTGAAGGTGCTAAAGTCACTCACTACCTATTGCTCAACAGGGAGCTGGATTTTTTCCAATGCTGTCACTCATGGTTACTCTTGTCATATCCACTTTTTATTCCCAGTCTCTCTAGCATCCGTATTATCGTACGTGCCACCGACGTTGACATTGTGAATGCGACATTCGAGTGTTAGTGAGGCCACGATGTCTGGGACCTTCGTGTAGTAACTCAAAAAAAAACCTGCCCTCACCGCCAAAAAAGCCTCGAAGATCAATTTTCAGCCGTTAATTTTTCATCACCAGTCAAGAACAGGTTCGGAAAAACGAATCCACGGCCACTGATCCGATTCTTGGAGTCTGGTCCACAAAGAAGCCATGCTTTGTTATGGTGGTCCCTGGAAAAAGAGGGTTCTCTTTCTTTCGGTTTTCTGGATGGTGAGAGAGATAGAGAGAGTGAGCCGGGACTCATAATTTGGCACGGGTGTCACTTCCGGCCAATGGAGAGAATCTCTGGTCGCATAACAAATTGCGGCTTGTACAGAATTCAGCCCCTTACCAACGCAGATAACACTGAGCAAGGCTAAGAAGTGGCTCGCTCGATCTTGGTCCTGCTCGTTGTTGTTCGCCTTCTCCTACTCAGTCGCAGAGATGAGTACTTGAGATGTGAGCGGAATAAAACGAGGAACGGCAACTGAATCTTGACAGCCTTAAATGCAATAGAATATGGCGATTTGCTTGGACACAAGGCTCTTGATTGATTCTGGGCGATTCTAATTCAGCCCTCCACTTCCATTAGTGGGACCTAATTCAGTCAGGGGACCGTACAAGACTCAATTTGACAAAGTTCCAATATCCAATGAGAAATTGGCAAGCCGACCGAGCTGGAAACTTTCATTTTCTCCTTATTGGACTTGGCTGGGAAGGGGAGCCATTTTCTATTTAGTTTGTCCCCGCTCCAAGTCCTTTAACTCTTCATCAAAGGCTGTGTGTGGCTGAGTGCAGATATCAGATACGTCAAAGGCCAAACATCTCCCTTTGTAAAGGCCATGCCAGTCGTCGGTCTATCGACGAAGAACTTGCCAACTATTCCACGCCATCCACATCGCGGACCTACAAGCGTAGATTCCCAACAATGCACAAATCACCACTCAATAGTACAACCTTCTAAACACATCAAACTGGCACAATAAAGGCTAAATCAGGTGGAGAGAATGAATGCCGTCCACCTCTCCATTATGTCTATGGCAAAACATATATGACGGATTCCTAGAGCTCGTTGCTATTCTCATCCGATGGTATCTATCTGGTTCCATTTCACTTTGGTTTTCACACTCACTATCTACAATGACAAAGGTCGTCGACAGAGATATCCTCTCCGAGACGCAAGTTCAATAGTTTGATACTCGCCTCATGTATGGCTCTGGAGGGACGAGGTCGGAGCTTGGCCTGAGCAAGATGGCGATGCCAATGATAGTGGTGCTTGGAGTGAGTTTTGGAAGTGGCAGTGGCAGTAGAAGGGGGTGATGGTGGCAACAAAAGAGAGGAGGTGGACAGGAGTCTGACTCTTCTCTCTCTCTCTTTGGGGAAGAGCTTTGTTAGTTATTGGCTGGGTTCCAAAAGTCCCAACTTCCATTGATGCCAGAAAACGCGGACGGCCTCGCTTCAATCTTATACCAGGAATATGGACGTGCATGCAATCATGTTTTGGTATTCCCAACTATCCCTGTGTCTGTACCTCGCTCTCTGTGTCCTCTTGGAGCGAGGCGAGGTCACATTTTTCTTCCCATCCATGTTTTCAACGGATTGGATGGACCGCGTGAGTAATGATGAATCATTCAGAAGTCACGGTCCGAGCTCCAATTTCAAAAATTGAACAAATACTTTAGAGGCGACTTGAATTCTCGAGATAGAGCGCCTGAAGCGATGCTTGCGAGTGAAGGGGATCAAATATTTACAGACCAGTCCACATTTGGAGGCGCTATCTTACTCTCGGAGGGAAAAACCAAAGCGTCTTTCTCAGGAGATACTGTACACTTACATACACGACCGACGAGGGTTCCAACATTTCCCTCTGAAGATGCGAAATACGAGGCCGACCACTTCTTTTCCCACCTCCTCGTCTTCCTTCTCCCTTCTCCCTCCCCCTGTCTAACATTCATTCTCGTTTTGTACCTGGATCCGTGATAAATGGGCTTCAAACAATTTAAAAGTCAAACCCGACGTTCGAAAAAATACCATCTTCAGCAATCGAACAAATGCTTGGAATGCAACCTCAAAAATCTCGATCTCCATACTCTGTCTGCCTTTGAGGGATTGAGCATCCATTCGATCGAGTCTGCCTTCCCTCCGACTGAATGACTCTTGCCACGTTCAAACCACTAGCCTTCCAATGGTCTTGGTTCGGGTTTTTTACAAGACGATCACTGGTAAACCTTTGCCTCGGTCACACTTTCACTTCCAAAAGATCAAATCCAAAATTCCAACCGTCTTCACACATCGAGTCAAAGTACAACATTTGGAGTCGACTTCATGATATTGATCCTAAATCAGAAATCATGTTTCACACATTATCGTTGTTCTCCCAGTAGTTTTGGGGTCCCTCGTTCACCCCTACCAACGGGCCACCTCCATTCTCATCCTTTCTCTGGTAGCCAGCCAACCAGCCCCATCCTCGACGACGATGATGATGACGATGATGATACTGAAGATGATGAATGATGATTCTCAGCATTGGAAGGCGAGGAAAGTGAGGCAGAGGTCCCGACTGGAGCACATTCTGGGATTTCCACCAAGGAAAATATGAACTTGGAACAAAATCTAATGTGAATTTTCTCTGACCTGGGGGGGGTCTCATTGCTCTATGCTCAATCACTTGCTTGGGAACTTGGCTTTTGAGCTTATTTAGTATCTGCGGTGCGTGATTTCGTTCAAAGGGTCACCATTAATTCTCTGATGGAAGTGGCCAAAGTGAGGGAGAGAGAGAGAGAAAAAAGGTCTTTGGGGGCACCCGTCTAGGAACACTCGTTTTGGGACTTATTTTGGCGAAGAGCGCTCAGACTGGAGGATGTGGAGGAAGATGAAAGGGGCATAAATCACTTCCGTGATAATGGGTATATCATGTCTATTTGTACTACGCCTTCTTTCGATGGGGGAGAGAGCGAGGAGATCGACGACGACCCAAGGAACCAACATTTTCTTGCTGTTTTTTGCTGCCTCACAACAATATTTTCCAGCTTTCTTGTTCTTGAACGAAGCTTTAGCTTGGGTAGATATGTAGCTTGGTGTCACAACCTGAAACTAGATCGATCCCCAAGCCCTGAAGGCCGCTGGATTCATTCTTAATGCAGATATTTGGCGATGGTTATCTTGGATGGCCTCCAACATGCAACAACCACACGACAAATAAAGCACTGGAAAGGTTCGTGAGATCGAGGATCTGCACAAGACGACAACGTATGCAAATACGGTTATTAATTGCTAATGTGATGTTGTGACTTGCAGCAAATATAATCTAACCTCGATTCTCTTGCGGGAACACGTTTGGTCAAGTTTCTTTAGCTTGAACTGATGTCTCACATTCCAAAATTCCAAAAAATGCGCATTCCGTTGGTGAAACCATTTCACCATGGTGACCTAATCAAAAAAGAAATAATTTCTTTAAACCGACTCTTTAAAGACGACGGGAAAAACGATTTCGTGCATGCAAAATACATTTCAATAAAAAACAAAAGGCCCCTGGGTTTGGTGTTGTAAACTGGATAACAGTGACGTGGTCACCCTGTTAAGAAAAGTTAAAGTGACAAGTGCCGCAGTCAGGATGGCGTGATCTTAAGACAAATTACATTCAAGTATGATCCTCAGAAGTTTTTCGCGTGAAAGGCAACCGGTGCAACAATGAACCTTCTCGCCATGAATACCCTTGTAAGAGAACCTGATTCGAAAAGGTTCCCTGAAAGACTATGGCGGCCATCAAATTTAAGATAATGTGTGGGCCAGCTCAAAATAGAAGGGACACTTTTATGGGCCACCCGATCTTGTCACGCCTCAAGAGTCAACTGTCATGCATTGATATCACCTCGTTTTATCTTGGCCCTGAGAGCTTTGCCCGTATATATTGTTTGAGTCATCACCCGGGAAATCTACAGATTCTTTCGTCTACACAGAGAGTGGAACACTTTGAGGGACCTCCTAATATGAAAGGCAAGAGTGAACCCTTCCGTTTTGTCACAGTTTAGCCCAAAACAGAGTGCCTTCTCCGGAGAGAGAGAGTGAGAGAGAGATAGGATTTAAAATTTGATTATGTAAAATAGATGGAATATTGCTTATGAGCAAAAAGGAGCCCCAGAGAGAGAGAGAGAGAGATAGGATTTAAAATTTGATTATGTAAAATAGATGGAATATTGCTTATGAGCAAAAAGGAGCCCCGGTAACTGGAACAAACAGAGACATTCCCCTCACAACATTTTCCCGAGCTATAACTACGTCCGTTTGAAAGTGTCCATGATTTGTACGAAGTGGATGCAGTTTTGGGACATTAGGAAGAGGAGCTACGGAGCACACACCACACACTCACCATACACTCAAAAGGCAACCCGAAAGCATTACCATTTGTTGTTCCCACGAGGGGACATTATTATCATCATATCCTGTCATACTGTAAGGATCCTTGGGACATTTCCTGTTTTTGTGCATACGTACACTCACGTACCCAGCTCCTTGAAAACAGAATCCACTTGGTTCCAAATGTGCCTGCTGCTTCTTTCTCTAGCTCTGTCTCTTTCTCTAGTTTCTCTCTTTCTCGCTCGTTCTCGTTGTTCTGGCTGTTCCTCTTCTCGCCGTCGCTTGATGTGATCCCTTCAGAGAAAAATATCCTACCCATATTTGGGGGGTCTCCTGGACGGATATCAGTTGGTTAAACACAGGGACGGAATCGATATTCAGATGGTTCTAATTGTCGTGCCTAGATCTCCGGAGGGATCCTCGGCCCGCTTTCGTTTCGACGCATTGTGTTGTTGCTCCAATGAAAGAATCCAACAGGGCAGAAGGAATGACAATGGAGGAACCATTTCCGAGGAAGTTATTTGGATGAAGAAGCTCGGCACGAGGGATTTGAATCCACGTTTCTCTTCGATTGTTCCATCCATGGTCTGTGTTTGCAGTCGTTGCGGTGCTTTGGCCTTTCTGCTTGTCATTATTTGGGTAATGATTTTAGGCCTTGCCCATGTTTTCCCAACAATTATCGGTGAGCAGCCAAATGCTAAATTCTTGGAACACATTACTGCCCCGGGTGCATTATTTTAAAATTATTCCAACTTTAAATCGACCGTTCCCATTGCCAAGTCCAATTGAGGGGTTACGGGGAAAGTAAAAACTGTGCCAAATTGGTGATTTCTGTCTCCTATTCCCCATCAATGGTAGCCATGTTTCTTGCACAAGTTTACTTCCAAGAGCAACCAGCAAATAAGGAGGAAATCGAAAGAAGGATTTTAATAAGCCTATCGAACATGTCACCGATGTCACCCTTTGATCATGGGCATCCGAGCACAAAAATCTTGACCAATTTAATCCCTTTTTAATTTGCCCGCTATTGAGATGAGAGGTGGTCAGTTCCTTCTATTTATCATGAAATGAGTCTCGACATCATTTTCGCACACGAATGTCACTACATAACGTGTTGTTTGTTGTTTGTTGCTCTCCAGATTCCAGCCACGATCAGAACAAGAATCATAAATACCCCCGATGTTTGTGTGTTCCTTCGCTCGTTCGGTGTAACCCATGTTGGAATGGGACGATGGAGTAGGACCGGCAATATGCATTGGATGGAAGGGGATCTTGGAACACGCACCCACACTCGAACACACTTCTCCAGTATCAACCACCACCCACCAACGTCCCACGTCCCACGTGCTGTAGCTGAAGAGCGCACGAAAGAAGTAGGAATAGACGAAGATCGAAGAAAAGGGCGTTGGTAGGATACATCCCCCCCCCCAAATATTTATGGGAATCTCTCGAAGAGAGCAAAGCGTTTTTCTTTATTTTCGAGACTCGGATGGCTTTTACGAGCGAATAAAGAAACTAAAGTGCTAGGTAGGCAAGCCAACGAGCAGACAAGTTGGTTGGCGAGATTCAAGGAATGGCAGAATGGGAGAACCACGAAGAACAGAGGAACATTTGGACGGCATTTGCCGGCCTCGGGAATGGGCTCGAGAAGTAGGTTGCATGTGAAGGTGCCAATGCCTTGCCAAGATCCTTCTCGGGTGACATACAATTTGTCAAGGTGCTTTCTGACAGGCAGGCATCGGTCCGAGAAGAGATTCTCTCCAACCTTATTCGTATCTTCCTCCTCTTGCTCCTTCTTCCACAGTTCTTCCATCCACCAAACAGGTGTTGAAGAGAATCCCCAAAGATCCCAGGCCAAGGATCCAGTTCACCAAGTCTGTGCTCGCCGTCTGTTCTTAAATCTCAGATTGCCACTCCGCCTTTTCGGTGTTGTCGATAATCAGAAGCGGGGGGCGTGGCGCCTACTTCAACCTCAGTTGGGTTCCAACTGGTCCCCACGATGGATTGGCCACTTGAAAGAGAGAAATGGGATTTCTTGTCAGTTGTCCCGACCACTGCTTAAGCCTCTGCTGCGCTTGACGTTATCCCAATGGGTTGATGAACTTGGATGAGAAGGTAGGTGAGTGATTCCATAAGGGAACGGGCACACAGAGTCCTGCAATAGTAAGTAGACACCTTCAACGTCAAAGAATCGTCTCAAAATGGCATTTTCTTTTTTTACCCAGGATGAGTTCGTTCATTCATTCTTTCATTCATTCATTCAAAGGCCTGCAGCCAAGAGGCAAGGGTCTTCAAGTAAAGGACAGCCCAAGAAATTCAGGGTGTCTGGCTGGTGGCTTGGGATGTGGATCTCTGCCAAGATTTTGAGTCAGGTGAAAAATGGAGCTCATTTCAAGTCCACGACAGAGCTCAATTGGAGTATATAAATTGTGCTTCCGGTGATGACACATCTTGGAGTCGAGGCAATGGCTGAGTAGTATCGTATAAACACAGGGGTCCTTCTCTCTCGTCCTCGTCGTTCTCCCATCCTCTTCCTCCTCCTCCTCCTTCTTGTTAGCCTTCCTTCTTCCCGGCTTCGTCTACCTCGTTTGCTTCGGGTCCACTTTGTTCTGAAAGGCTTTTTGCTCAGCTTTGCCAAACACTAGGGCGACAAGCTCCAAAACAAGACATTTTTCAAGTCATTGATGCTCACGACACCCCTTAAGGAGTCCAGAAGAGTGCCCGTCATGAAAAGCGTCCCACTCACTTTCAAAGGAGCCATTTCATCCAAATAAACAAGGATTCCATTTTCAGTGTACGTACGGTACGTACACTCAATTTCCACTGGATTCTGAGGCATCGGACCCTCTCCTTTGCTGCAATACGTTTATGCATGGAGGCCGGACTCCATGTTTTCATGCTAACGAAATGAATGGACAATGGACGGTACAACATCGATGGTGGCATATCAATATATCCATGGTTTTATGTTAAGGCCACTTGAGGGAATTTTGGAAAGCAAGACGAATTTGAGCAAGTTTTTCATTGTAACAGCTCGGACTGGGCAACTCAGGGCAAAGGATTACAAACGAATTTTAAAGCGATCCAATTCAAACCGAGCATTTGAGCTTTTTATTTCCACCATTGTTCGGCTTGAACGTTTTGGTTCGAGATCATGGAACATATCAAAAATGGAGCCTTTCTGGGAAGTTAGCTTGTTGTTCAATGGGCGGTTTTGAATTGACGTCATCAATTTCAACAGGTATCGCCATCTAGCTTTGATAAGGCTAGACATCAGTTATTTGATTTTTGCTCGATCAGATCTTTTCGGTGACACTCAAACAGAGTCCAATAAAATAAAAAAGACGTGAAAGAAATTCAAGTCGTTTAAAAAAAACCCTTTCCATGTTTCTCTACCCACGTAAAGCTAACGAATATAAAGAGAGAGAGCTCAGCAATAGTTCCATTTCAGTTTGTGATCCATCGACGAGTCTAGTCCATTTTCCATGATCGCTCAACCAATCCCAGAATGATGTGGAAACTGGGAACGCACAATTGTTCGCCCAAGTAGAAGAGGCCCAGGAGAAGTAATACTGTGAAGGTCGACTGTGTATTTCAGTGAACAGTCAGCACGCAACCGGTCCTGTGCCAGGATCTCCAAGGTCCCTAGTTTTGTTTTCCATGTTTTGGGTCGGAAGACGAACGTACCGTAGTAAATACAGAGCTCGGTGAAGCATTTGCAATCCTCTACCGTCGCTGTATCTACATACGTACGCACCGATACATTTACGAGTACAAGTAAGAAGCGCTGTTGCTCAAAAGATAGCTATCAATCTTACCGACTGTCATGATGTTGTGAAGAGACCCGCTTCAATACCATCTTCAAATACTGCTAGCTACCCGAGCGTTTGGACTGTAATGCAACAAACGACGAGAGAAAACGACGCGGTATTCACTTGATACCTTTTTTAAGCGAGGAGTGCTTGGGGTTTTCGTTTAGTCCTCAATACTTTTAGATTGACGCGCGAGCAATGTTTGGCGTCAAATCGTTAAATGTCAATTGTTCATTATTGTTGCCACTATTTATGTTTTGATTTTATTTTGAGTTCACGGCGTAATTGATTACTTAAAATATTTAGTCCAGGGTATATTAGTCAGTGTACGCTTTTTTGTTATGTCAAGATGGAAACATTATGTTCTGAAGAGTTATCGCCCGGGGTCAGAAAGATCGAAATTTGTTTAAGTTCTCACTTTGCACCCCTGAAAGTACAAAAAGCTACGGAACCAATCAACAATAACAAATGTTCATAAATTCTATATTTGACAAACGAATCGAATCTTTCGCCATTGTTATCAAAAACGTGTTTGCATAACTAATTTCTATGACTTTTTTTGATAATTTATTTGTCAAACGGTGCCAAAAGTAGGTACTTTTCAAGGAATATCGCAAAGCGCCATTCACAATTTTCCTACGCAGACAAATAGTAGAAGTCGAAAAATCGATGCAAAGGCATAAGATATGGAGACACTCGCTGATGGTTATTGTTTTATGCTGCTTGGACTACAAATGTGAAAATGACAGAAAGAATGTCACCACTTTCAAATTCAGCGCTTTGGACCTCGTGCTAGAAAAAAAAGCAAACCATGCAGGCAAATTAAGAGGTTGAGTGATAAGAACCTCTCTCATTGCGTACATGTAGCAGTCAAGTTCTAAACTCAACGTATGAGGATTCAGAAACATCAATGAGCGCGATCAAAGTCATTTAGGAAACAATGACCGCAATATGTGATCGTTTGCGCACATTCATATTCATTTGCTTGTCCTTTTTTAATACCTCTCTATATTGTACCATCCAAACTATTCATATTATAAAAATACAAGGTCTTGATAAAGAACACCTTATTGATAAGCCCGTTTAGTGCAATGGAGGAAGCGATACTTTTGAATCTACTGCCGACTTAGAGTTGTCGGACTAGGGTAGCCCTTGAATACAGAGTTGATCTGGAATTTACTAAAAAACTTGCCCAAGTCAGACTTAAAACCTGCTACAGGATCAATGCTTTAGTACATCCTATG
>NC_081447.1:12993351-12996481 GCF_007210705.1 Tigriopus californicus
TAGATAGTTAGAAGTCAAAAATCGATGCAAAGGCATAAGATATGGAGACACTCGCTGATGGTATTTGTTTATGCTGCTTGGACTACAAATGTGAAAATGACAGAAAGAATGTCACACTTTCAAATTCAGCGCTTTGGACCTCGTGCTAGAAAAAAAAGCAAACCATGCAGGCAAATTAAGAGGTTGAGTGATAAGAAACCTCTCTCATTGCGTACATGTAGCAGTCAAGTCTAAACTCAACGTATGAGGATTCAGAAACATCAATGAGCGCGATCAAGGCATTTAGGAAACAATGACGCAATATGTTGATCGTTTGCGCACATTCATATTCATTTGCTTGTCCTTTTTTAATACCTCTCTATATTGTACCATCCAAACTATTCATATTATAAAAATACAAGGTCTTGATAAAGAACACCTTATTGATAAGCCCGTTTAGTGCAATGGAGGAAGCGATACTTTTGAATCTACTGCCGACTTAGAGTTGTCGGACTAGGGTAGCCCTTGAATACAGAGTTGATCTGGAATTTACTAAAAAACTTGCCAAGTCAGACTTAAAACCTGCTACAGGATCAATGCTTTAGTACATCCTATGTTTATATATTAAAGGGCACCAACTTTGACAAAGCAGAAAAGGAGGAAGAGGAGAGGAGGGCTTCATTCTTCGAACTTACCGGGATTTTCGAGGGATAGGAGGTGTTTCAAAACGCACGTAAAAATAGGACTTCACAGGGCTTGAGTAACGAAGCGACACGTAACGGCGTTAATTGTAACACGTTAATTTTTTTAACTAACGCTATCGGTAACGCGTTAAAGTAACGGTATCGGTAACAGAACAGGTCTTTAACCCTCCCTTTAAGGTTAATTTCTTCGTTTTTTAAACGAGGGAATTGTTTTTTTTAATTTCCCTTTAAATACAGTGATTTATTTTCTATTTGCTACTGATGGGATCAAATGAGTAATCACGGGAGGTTGCAACTAGGTTATCATAACCTTAAAACAAGTCAAAACCTGGAATAATCATATATTTTTTTTTCCTTTGCGGAAACATTGCTTTTGTGCCAATTTTCCAACTTTTTGCCATTTTCCACTTCCTCCTCGAATCTTTTTTCGTCCTTTTCTTCCTCGTTTTCACCTTTTATCCCTTTTGTTGCCATTTCGTTCTTCTTAACTTGTTGCTCGTTGTTTTTTGCCTTTTGATTTACTTCTGTCCGTGCAATATGATCAGATGAAGGATTAAATCCTCAGCCAGAAGATTTTAGCCACCTTTTTTGGTTTAGGTTTTCACCGGCTTTACCAAAGTTATTATTTTGGGAGCGAAGCGTCCTAAGCAATCATTACATATCAGTAGCTAGTATGCGGGGCAAGTCCGGACTCGAGTTCAAGAGCACTCGTCATTTTCTCGATTTTGGAGGAATTGGCCGGACTCAAGTTTTTTAGAATGGACTTGGGTCGAACTCGTCAAAAAAAAAAAAAAACATGCACGTATTTCTTAATTTCGAAAGACGAGTCTTTCGCTTGACATGACCTTAGTAAAAAACTCGAGTCCTTTGGCGGATACGAATCTTTTGCCGGACTCGCCGCTGAAATTTAAAAAAAGAAAAAAAAAGCATAATTTTCAGCCCTGAGCTTCTTTCTTTGAAATAGTATATGAACATGTAAAAAATGGAAATTTCGACAAAAATCGACACAGATTTGCCTCAAAACTCCAAGTTTCTTCAGTTGCCAAGAGAGAAACAAAATATTAAATTCCACTCTGTAGCGTGAAAAAAGGAACGAGTAACGACTAATTTTTGGTCACCATAACCTTACATTCAAGGGTTACCTCGATCTGCCCAGTTGGCAGACAAAATATCATATGAAGCTTGAAAGGTAATAATTAGACGAATTATAACCTTTCATTTTTAATAGTACTGGGGATTATATTCCTTGTAGCGGTTAGAAAAGCCCGTGAAAAACAAACCAAAAAAATAATGGGTCGTTACAATTACACCATCTTAAGATGTAATTGGATTATTATTTCCGAAAAAAGGAATGAATTACTGTAATTTCGTAACTTGTAATTTTGTTGCTACTGCCCTGAAAACGAGGGATTCATTATTCCACAGGGGTTGGATTTATGTATTAAGTTCATTATTTTGGTGAATGAAATTGATGCTCGTGTTTTGGGTGCGTCCACTGATACACTTGAATATATGTAGTTTAGCATCGGCCTTGTGTCTGCTTGGCACATTATGGAGGCAGATTGCAAAATCGATTTCCGTAAAGAAGTGTTGATATTTCATTAAGTGTTGATGTAGTATGCTCTCCATGTTGTTCAACTTGACAACTAACAAAGACTCCAAATGAATGAAGCGTAGTCAAGATGAGGTTGTACATTGGATTGGTAGATGGTAACCATATAAGCAAAGCCTCCCTTTTCTTGAAGGTGTGTATGGTCCAGCCTGCCATTTGAGTACCTTCAGCTACCTTATTACTGAGATGAATATTAAATCTTCAATAATCTTGGAGAGTAATACCAAGGTCTTTGGCGCGAAAGAAAACTTCAAAATTTGCCCCTCACTTTCTAAGTCATGAAGAGGGAAGGCCGTTAAGCCATAGGACATTATTTCGAATTTGGATTCATTTAGTGTCATGTTGTTCTCATTGATCTACTTGTTGAAGGTTATGACTTATGAAGATCCTCGTGGAGAGTGGAGCAAATTTGGCCATTTCTACCAATGGTGTCTTGGTGTCATGTTGGTGTCATCAATATATATATATATATAAGATGATGTCGCGCAATTCTTAACCAGGCCGGGCGTGGGGGAGATAAATGTTTTGTGCATTCTGAGGTGCGGAGATCTCAATGAACCTTGTGCACAAACAGCTGCAAGATCATGTTCTTAAAACCAACCACTAGATGGCAATACCCCAGAGGTCAACGAACAAGTTCGAATAGGCATTGTTAGGTAGCTTGTGAGACCACAAAATCTCCGGTTTTATGAAGATGATATTGCAAAACTAGCTTTGGTTTGCGCTAGGGAACCGATACTACATTTTCCATTCATTTTGAGATAACTGCATAGATTGTGGCAAAAAAGCAAAAAACATATAAATTGCTTACAAAGTTGAGTGATTCAATGAATTT
>NC_081447.1:12996516-12997364 GCF_007210705.1 Tigriopus californicus
AGGAGGAAGAGGAGAGGAGGGCTTCATTCTTCGAACTTACCGGGATTTTCGAGGGATAGGAGGTGTTTCAAAACGCACGTAAAAATAGGACTTCACAGGGCTTGAGTAACGAAGCGACACGTAACGGCGTTAATTGTAACACGTTAATTTTTTAACTAACGCTATCGGTAACGCGTTAAAGTAACGGTATCGGTAACAGAACAGGTCTTTAACCCTCCCTTTAAGGTTAATTTCTTCGTTTTTTAAACGAGGGAATTGTTTTTTTTTAATTTCCCTTTCAAATACAGTGATTTATTTTCTATTTGCTACTGATGGGATCAAATGAGTAATCACGGGAGGTTGCAACTAGGTTATCATAACCTTTAAAACAAGTCAAAACCTGGAATAATCATATATTTTTTTGTTCCTTTTGCGGAAACATTGCTTTTGTGCCAATTTTCCAACTTTTTGCCATTTTTCCACTTCCTCCTCGAATCTTTTTTCGTCCTTTTCTTCCTCGTTTTCACCTTTTATCCCTTTTGTTGCCATTTCGGTTCTTCTTAACTTGTTGCTCGTTGTTTTTTGCCTTTTGATTTACTTCTGTCCGTGCAATATGATCAGATGAAGGATTAAATCCTCAGCCAGAAGATTTTAGCCACCTTTTTTGGTTTAGGTTTTCACCGGCTTTACCAAAGTTATTATTTTGGGAGCGAAGGCGTCCTAAGCAATCATTACATATCAGTAGCTAGTAGTGCTGGGGCAAGTCCGGACTCGAGTTCAAGAGCACTCGTCATTTTCTCGATTTTGGAGGAATTGGCCGGACTCAAGTTTTTTAGAATGGACTTGGGTCGAACTCGTCAAAAAAAAAA